>NC_092503.1:93207680-93510710 GCF_047511675.1 Marmota flaviventris | reverse complement strand
GCATTGTGTATCTGTCAGATTTTATATTGAAAAATTACAAAGAAACATGATTAAAAAACAGGAGTTTTCTCTTTTAACTAGAATAAAATAATAGGATAGTAATATGAATATCAGAATATATGTTGAACATATTCAGTTTATTGTCTGATAAAACAGTTTCCACTTTTGCAAAGGCTATGCATGACTACACATGTTAGTGTTGATTCAATCATTCAGTAATCATTTAAAGGTTTGTTGAAAGTCAAAATTTTGCTAAAAATATGTTAATGTTGTTTAGTGCATAAGAAGGCCTTCAAACAAGTAATTACAACAACACCTGGTTCGTCTTATAATGGAACTCTCATGAATTCTATGAAGCTAACTAATTCAAAGGTTAGGAGATGCCCTGAAATTTTCTGATTTATGCAATATATATATATATGAACTAGCTGCAGAGGGGGCTGGGGATTAAATAGAACACACATTTTCTGACAAAGTTCAGTGATTTCAGTTAAAACACCTGGAAAAAAATGTTAACAATGCTGTTGTCTGCTAAATACATGATTTCTTTTGTCTTCAATCTTGATTTTTTAAAAATACTTTTCAAATCTGCATTTTCTGTCAAGAATAAATCTCACTAACTGCTCCACTCCAAATGGCCACTTCTGTCACTGCAAATTTATATAGGGACAGCTATACATTATTAACAAGCTATGAAAAGTCACTGGCTAAATGTCACTAAAGCTGAGATATAGCTGCACCTTGGGATTCATATAGCAAACAGTTTAGTTTTAATCATCTTGTACCACAAGATGTCTTGACATTTGAGCAGCAACTTTTTCCTCTTTAACTTGCACTGGAATCAGACCTCTATTATCTCAGCCATAATTTTTAGCTTAAACTGTGATGGAAAGTTTTACCTTCTAAATTAAAAATGTGAAAAAAAATCAATCCATCAAAGACCTTATCATTCATTTAATCAATGCTCACCTGCAGCCCTCTTTCTCCCCAACCCCCACCAAGAAGAGTGAGCAAGGACAGCTATAAAACTCAAGCATCTTTAGTGTAACCAGAAATTTTTGAGATAGATACTTTTCTGTTATATTAATACCTAGGAGAAATGCCCTTGTTGAACCACATTAAGATAGGTAATTGATTTCACTGTGACATTTTTTATTTTGATAAAATAAGTAGGTTTCACGCTTTTAAAATCTGCATTTGGATCTTTTTCTGCTCAAAATCTAATATTATCAGGACATCAATCTTGTTTTCCCACAAAATGCCTACAATTTTTAACAATATTTCATTTAAAGTCTCCTATGTATATTGTGAATTTGAACGTTATTAGGATCTACTATTTTTGTCCTTTCTGGAGCAGATAAAACCCATTAAAATAAGATTCTTTAAACTAATAATAGCCAGGAAAAATATAAAATGCATATGTCAATAAAGGAAAATTGTGTCTCTCTACATATGTATCTTATAACATCATAATGTATATATTAAATACAAACAATAAGATTCATCTTAAAAAGTGATCAATAACTAAATTATATAAAACATTGCTTTAGTTAATAAAATGCATAACAAAACCTGTTTTAAAAATGTTTGTGTTATGTCTTATTCTTTCATGATTTTCATATCTTTATATAACAACAAATTATGGATAAGTAACTACCAAAAATAATTGCCTTATGCCTTTATTTCCAAGTTATTGGGCCTCAGATATATTCAGAGATAAACTTAACTTTGCCTCTTATGTATTTTCATTTAAGAAGGCAACAGATAAATACAGTCTATCAATATTTAAAATATAATAAAGAGGAGTAGTTAGGGACAGCATACCCATAAAATGCATAGTTCACACAATTGAAATAAAGAAGATATAATTGTACTTAATTCCTCAGAATCTGGGTTCACCTTTCGATCGTGCCTTGTAGAAAGAAATTTTGTTTTTAACTGCTTAAACTTTTTAGAAAATCTTATAAAACATTGGCTTCTTCCAGATCTCTATCACATGGCTCCTATTTTATTTAAAAATAAATATAGAAGATACAATCTGTTATCAACAATGTGATTAGGTTATACATGAAAATAAAGTAGATGTTGGAGTATAAGGTTAAGCACAGCATTGTTTTTAATTGTTCTGTAAGAATTAGCATTTAAAAATATATACATTTATAATATTTCCATTTTTAATTTTTCTAAAAATATGTAATGAGAAGATGCCTGTGGATTTTTTTTTCTTTTTCAGTCTCTTTGAGAATTTGAAAGTGCCACTTTTATATTTGCTACTATTTTCTCACTTTTACTTTCTGAACTGCATTTAGATAATGTTTGTCAACTACTGATTATATATGAACTACCTTACTAGCTTTCATACAATGATGATAAAGAAACATAATTCTTACAGAGGTCACAATCCAATAGGTAAAAGTGAATATCACACTAAAGAATAAATGCTACCTACTTTCTGAAAGTATATACTGGGAAATAAGACCAGTTGTTAGTGGATAGGAGGCAGGGAAAGAAGACTTCATTATTCATGTTATTTTGAGAATGAGCTGGAAGAATATTCAAAATTATCTTGTATCAATAGTCTCAATGTAGGGATCCCAGGGCTTTTAGTTAGTTACCCTTCCAGACTTGACTAGGTGATACAGGATAAGGTAGGTTCTAAGAATCTTCAAGGATTTGTATGTCATAGATGGAATTCTGTGGAAGGCCAACATGAACAAAGAATTCTAGTAGAACTAGATTCTGGAAGCCATAGAAAATATCTGAAGCTGAGTAAGTTGGTAGATGGAATTAAATGCAGAAAATAAAGTTCGTACTATTTAATCAATCATAAGCAGGTGTTCCCCTGACAAACACTGATCAACAATTAAAAAGCACACTTCACAATTACCCTGCCTGATAGGTTGAGGAAACTAAAGTATTCAAGAAATGGGGCCTTTGGCAATTGGTTAGAATATGAGAGATTCCTGCTTTTATCAAAGCACCAAGGAAACTCATTTGACATTACCACCATAAGAACACAGGGAAGAGACTCCAGGTCATCTATGAACCAGGAAACAGACCCTCATCAGACATGAAATTTGTTGGTACCTTGAATTTGGGCTTCCCAGGCTCCAGAAATATGATAAAAAAAACACTTATCTTACAATTTTTTTTTGTTATAGCAGCCTGAACAATCACTACATAATATGATTGTCTATATCTACATTTATATATATATAATGTATACATTTATATATATATATATATATATATATATATATATATATATATATATATAATCTATAGCTATTTCTCTTTCTATTTCTGAATGAGTACATAAATACCTGCAAAAACTTTATATTTGCCTATATGCATAAACAAGAATATATAATAAATATATATTATTATATATTTATATTATATCATCTGTGATGAAGATAATATAGAGTTTCAATGTGAAACTTTGTCCATAGTAATGATGTTCTAGCATTTATAAAGTATTACAAGTGAGGTTTTATTAATCAGCAAGTTCATATATGTTTTTATTAAGATAGTGAAATAATCATTTGTAGACAAAGTAGGAATAAGCAGTGAAAAAAATAAAAGAGTGAGGAAGAGACAGTAAGAGCAAATATAATTAAATCATAGTAAGTGCCTTGAATAAGGGATTTAGCCAAAATTAGATTTCAAACTATTAGAGTCTAAATCAAATTCAGTTTTCCTTGGTTTAAAGATTTTTCCCCCTTTATACTTTATTTTAGTTTCTGGGCTTCATATAAAATTTAAACTCAAATAGCTCTAGTCACTACAAATATTGTCATTCTCAAGTTTTTGTTTCAAAATTATCATTTTTCTACAGCTTATCTATATCTAGAAGTCTTATTAATAAGTTTGTAAATTAATTGTACAGATGCATTTAAAACAATTCATGAAGTCATTGTGATACTAAAATAAGAAGTACCCTTAACATCTTCATGCTTTAATTTATCCAATTGCCACTCTTTTTCACCTCCATGAGCCCCTTTATTTTTGCCCATCCTGATCTCAGTTCCTGCCCTTCACAGGAAGCTGTGCTCTTTCTAATTTCTAAAACTAATCCCAGTCTTTCCATATTTAGTAATTTCTTATATATTCAAGTTTCTTTATTCTAAATAGAATACTCTGATTCCTCTGTTTCACTATTATCTGTTTCCCTTCACCATTAAAATAGTCAGAACCCATTGCTTTCAGTTTCAGTTTCCCCATTTACTCCTCAATTTATGACAACAAATTTTCACCTCTGAAGTTTAAATTGCCCAAACAGAAATCATCCAATCTAATGATCACAAAAGTCAAGGCTATCTTCTAAATTCTGACTTCGCTTTGAGATTTGGTGTAATTGGTTGGTCTCTTCTCAATGTTAATTCTCCTCTAGCTTCCATATCTCATCCCAATCTTTTCCTATTTGTATATTTTCTCTCTTTAATTGTATCAAATTTAACTATCCCTTTCTAAATTTGTTCTTCTATTGAATTCTATAATCTATTGTCTTCTTTTTCTTCTATACAAATTCTTGCTAATTAATATTTACCCCCACACATATACACAAAGGTTACATAACAAGTCCTAATTTTTCTCATTGAACTATACTTGTATTTCTAATTGCAATTGAGATATTTCCACATGGATATTCTATAGACACCTCAAAATGAACCCATCAAAAACCAAAATGTTTGACTCACTTTTCTCCCAACCAGATTCCCTCCATTAAATAGATGATTGGTTTAGTTTTCTGGTTTCTTTCTTCCTTCCTTCCTTCCTTCCTTCCTGCCTTCCTTCCTTCCTTTCTTTCTTTTTTACCAATATATTCTACAAGAACAATTCAGAGGGGGAAAAATGTTTATTCTTATTCAGGGCTCATGGGCTAAGAGGTTTCAGTCCACAGATGTCTAACTCCATTGCTCTGAATTTGAAATAAGACAAAACATGATATCAGAAGTTCATGGCTGGTAGAAGAAAGCATCTCCAGGCTTGGCAACCAGGAAGGATAGAGACAGTTCTGCTCAACAGGCACAAAATAAAAACCATAATGGCACACTCCAGGGATCTACTTCCTCCAGCCACACCTTACCTGTGTACATTATCAATCAAGTAATCCATTATCAGTGAATATGGTTATGTCATAACTCTCATAACCTAATCATTTCACCTCTGAATATTCTTGTATTTATCTCACACAAGAGTTCTGGGGGGAGAAATCACATCTAAACCATAAAAGCAGACCTGCATGGTGGTATACAACTGTAATCCCAGCTCCTCAGGAGGCTGAGGCAGGAGGATCACAAGTTCAATTCAGTCTCAGCACCTTAGTAAAGTCCAAATGTAATGATACCCTGTTTCAAAAGAAAACATTCAAAGAGCTGGGGATGTGGCCCAGTGGTAAGATGCTTTTGAGTTTAATACCAGTTACAAAAAGAAAGAAAGAAAGAAAGAAAGAAAGAAAGAAAGAAAGAAAGAAAGAAAGAAAGAAAAACCAAAGAAATAGCTGTAGCTTTTTATCACTGTGACAAAATTCTTGAAGGAAAAAAAAACACAATTTAAAGGAGAAAATATTTAATTTGCCTCCTGGTTTCAATCTATGATCAGCTGGGTCAAATTCTCTGGACTTGGGTCAAGGCAGAATATCATGGTGAAAGGGTATGGCAAAGGAAAGATGCTCACATAGTGGTACTCAGGAAACAGTGAGAAAGAGAGAAGGGTCAGAAGCAATATAGAGTCCACAAAGGCATTTCCCCAAGGGCCTGGTTCCTTCTATAAGGTTCCAACTCCAACCATTCCCAGCATCTCACAACAGTCCATTTGCTGTGATTCCATCAATGGATTATTCAACTGATGAAGTTAGAACTACCATGATCCAATCCCTTCCCAAAAGTTCACCTCTGAATATGGATGCATTGAGAATCAAGCTTTCAACACAAAACAACTTTGGAGTCTTCAGATCCAAATCACTCCACCAATTAAAATGTATGTTGTATTATAATACCTAATTTATTAAAGACAGCAGGTATGTGGAAGCTTCCCATTATGTCCTCCTGGCAGACTCTCATCTATTATAACATGGGTGGAGAGAGCAATGCCATGGGTGTCTCATTGCAGCATAGAGTCAATATACAGAAGGCAATATTATCTATTCCATAAATAGTGTAGAAGCCATTCTGTCAAGCATTTATTTTAAATTTCAACTGGGAACTCATGACTATTTCATAAAATATTTATCATATTTTCTGATGTATTATTGATATTTTAATTTTCTCTGAGGAGTATTAGTTTTCCTTTGATTATTGGGCATAGTATAGTTTTATGTACTGGAAATAGATGAAGTACAGATCTAGCACTCTCAAATTATTATTATATTATGTGGAAAAATAAAAGGTGAATCTTACCAGCATGTATATCCACAAGACTGGGAAACTAATTAGAATAAGATATATTCTAAGCTTGTATAAATATATCAAAATGGATTCTACTGTCATGAGTAATTATAAAGAAAAAAATTAAAACATTTTAAAAGGGAAATTTAAATATTAGTTAAAAAATTTAATATTCCTAAGAAAGCTTTAAGTTCATTTTGGTCATTTAATTGTCCATATGTAACTGAATAAATTTATATAAAAGGATACAGTGATGAGGAATATTTTCCAAGGCGGAAGGAGATAAGGAGTCCATGTATCTCAGTAAATAGATTCAGCCTCCTTTATACCAACAAATATTTTAAGTCAATGTACCTTTGTCATGTATCATCATATCTGGAAGGCTTATTAAGATATATACTGTTATCATCCACTGCAGACTTTTTCTTTTAGTATGTATAAGGTTGAGCAAAGGGTTTTGCATTTGTAGTAAATTTTCAAGTAAATCAGCTGCTCCTCTAGAAACCATGATTTTCTAGTGAATTTCTAGAAATATTTTTAAAAATTCAGTTTAGAACACAGTAAATGCAGATAGTATCAATAATATATCCACATTACAATATTACTTATTTTAACACTTGCAGGCCAAGAAGACTAAGAGAATAATAAGTGTTTAGTGGTCAAAACAAAACAACACAGATGGGAATAATACTGAAAACAAAATCTTTCATAATAAGAATATTATGTTTGATTTAAAAAGTGCAGAAAAGTTCTGATAACTTTCAAAATATATTTCACAAAAGTCCCTTATAGTATACATTTAATAAAATAATCAAAATGAATAGTAACTCTAAATGATTACCATATTTGTTACTTTGAACTACTTTTATGTGGTATAATTTTCTTTTTTTTTTTTTTTTTTTGTTTGGTACTGGAGATTGAACTCATTGGCATTCGACCACTGAGTCACATCTCTAGCCTATTTTTCACTTTATTTAGAGACAGGATCTCAATGAGTTGCTTAGTACCTTTTCATAGCTGAGACTGGCTTTGAACTCTAGATCCTCCTGCCTCAGCCTCCCAAGCTTCTAGGATTACAGGCATGTGTCAGCACACTCAGCACACTTTCTTCTTTAAATCAGTGTCTTTTATCCCTATTGATGTCATCAACTCTCACCCAGACTTTGACCTTAGGATTGTAATTATTGTGGACTCAGTTTGACTAATACTCTGGCTATTGCTCAGAAACCACTTATTGTAACTATTGTCACTGATTATTGTCATTGATTATGCCAGTCTTCCTTTCTATAGTTCCTGCCTGTGTTGTTCGAAACCTTGCTTCATTTACATATAACATCTCTATAGTTAAGGACTGTTTAGTATTTACACTATATTCTTAGTGGCACCTGGTCAGTTGCTTCACACATGATCTTCTTTAAAAATTTATCAATGAATTCATAAATTCATATTTTATTCATAAATAAAATATTATTATACTATAGTAAAAGCTTTAGTTCTATTACACAACTATCTTTCCTATGCTGTATATGTTATGCTGTATACTGGGATACAAAAATAATAACTTGATGCAGCCCTCAAGTAACTTAGATGACCTAATATCTTTTATATTGCTGTCAATATGGCCCTATTACTATTCACATATTACTGTTTACACGGCTTTCATAGATTTACTTATTTTATTTTATTTCTTAGGAAACTAAGTGAAATGAGTTGACTCATTTCAGTTGGAACATATGTAAGTGATCCTCACCAAACAGGATTAAAAAGAGCTGAAATAGAGTAATATGATCTTATTTGACAGATTAGACAAAGATGCTGAGAATCACATAAAGAATTAAGACAATGGGATGGGTTTGATCTGTGCAGAATAGGATCTGTAGCTGAAAAATACTGACATTCACACATTCATTAAAAAAAAAAAAACACATGAGTTCTCAGAATGGGAAAAAGATGAGAAAAGAGAGAAAAAAAAATCCATACACTGTCTGTATGTGTCAGAGTTTTGTGGAATTTATGTCTGAAGTGTCCTGGACCAGTACTGTGAATGGGTAAAAACTGGAGAGAAAAAGAAAAGAGATCTTGAGAAGCAAATTTGTGTGTAATGAAATGATTCTTCTCTAATGTTCTTTAAGAGAAAAAATGCTCACCATCTCTAGCAGTCAGAGAAATGCAAATCAAAACCACCCTAAGATACCATCTCACTCCAGTTAGATTGGCAGCCATTAGGAAGTCAAACAACAACAAGTGCTGGCGAGGATGTGGGGAAAAGGGTACACTTGTACATTGCTAGTGGGACTGCAAATTGGTGCAGCCAATTTGGAAAGCAGTATGGAGATTTCTTGGAAAGCTGGGAATGGAGCCACCATTTGACCCAGCTATTCCCCTTCTCGGTCTATTCCCTAAAGACCTAAAAAGAGCATGCTACAGGGACACTGCTACATCAATGTTCATAGCAGCACAATTCACAATAGCAAGACTGTGGAACCAACCTAGATGCCCTTCAATAGATGAATGGATAAAAAAAATGTGGCATTTATACACAATGGAGTATTACTCTGCATTAAAAAATGACAAAATCATAGAATTTACAGGGAAATGGATGGCATTAGAGCAGATTATGCTAAGTGAAGCTAGCCAATCCCTAAAAAACAAATGCCAAATGTCTTCTTTGATATAAGGAGAGTAACTAAGAACAGAGTAGGGTCGAAGAGCATGAGAAGAAGATTAACATTAAACAGGGATGAGAGGTGGGAGGGAAAGGGAGAGAGAAGGCAAATTGCATGGAAATGGAAGGAGACCCTCAGAATTATACAAAAGTACATACAAGAGGAAGTGAGGGGAAAGGGAAAAATAATACAAGGGGGACAAATGAATGTCAGTAGATGGGGCAGAGAGAGAAGAGGGGAGGGGAGGGGAGGGGAGGGGGGATAGTAGAGGATAGGAAAGGCAGCAGAACACAACAGACACTAGTATGGCAATATGTAAATCAATGGATGTGTAACTGATGTGATTCTGTAATCTGTATATGGGGTAAAAATGGGAGCTCATAACCCACTTGAATCAAAGTGTGAAATATGATATATCAAGAACTATGTAATGTTTTGAACAGCCAACAATAAAAAATTAAAAAGAAAAAAAAGAATTAACCTTAACCCTCCAGTTGGTGTCTGAGATTGATAAAGGAAATAGTCTTTTGAAGAACATTCTACCATTTTGCTGAGTCATCAGTGGAGACATCAAAAATGGACACATGTCTCAATGTTTTGTCTCATACCATCTGCATCAGGGTGACCTGGGGTGCTCCTTCCATCCTTGGTTGCCATCTTTGAGCACAGAGTAAATAGATCATGAAAGTTGTACTTGTCTTTAAGAAAATTTCCTTTGATGGTTCAAGATTTGGTAGAATATGATTAAATTCTCTAAAAATAAGTAGGTAAGCTATAAAATATCACCGGAAAAAAATGCATTTGAGTTGTGGTCAAACATGATATTTTGGATTGAAATTGCAGATTCTCCACTTATTATCAAGATGATCTTCATACATCTGTTTTCACATTTATAAAATCAGTACAGTAACTACCTGATAAGGCCGCTCAGGTAATTAAATGAGTTGATTAATGTAAAATGTTTTGAACATTGCTTGGCACCTAATAAACACTCAGTGTACCTTTATTATTTTCTTTTTCATAAAGTATAAGTCAATAAATATATAAATGAATCACTAATGCATTTCCCCTTGTCAGAATTTGTGAAAAACCATAAGAAATTCCTTTAGTAGGAATAGTATGATTTTAATTGTGTTTATGATTGATTCGAAATAATAAATGTTGCTAGTCATTAAAAAAAAAAAAGAAAGAAACACAATTAAGTGTTGCAATTCCTTTTTAATTACTTGTGAGCACTGGCCCATGCTTTAATACACGCAAATCTCGGCAGAACCTTGGTTACTCAGGCCTTAGAGTTTATAAAGGCTATGTATATTTTATTTCCTTTATAATGTAATTTCCTTTTCCATTCCAGCCCCTTTCAGAATGAGAGGCATCTTAAAAATCAGAATTTCCTCATATTAGTAGGAAAAGGTGATTATCAATCTGAGCTTGTTATATTTGCAAAAGGTAACTTAACTTGTGGTCCTTAATTTATTTAATTAGTGTTTTTATTTATATATGACAATGGAATGCATTATAATTTTTATTACACATATAGAGCACAATCTTTCATATCTATGATTGTATACAAAGTATACTCACACCAATTTATGTCTTCATACATGTACTTTGGATGATAATGACCATCATATTCCACCATCATTTCTACCCCATGTCCCCCCTTTCCCCTCCAACTCCTCTGCCCTATCTAGAGTTCATCTATTCCTCCCGTGTTCCCCCTCCCTACCCCACTACAAATCAGCCTCCTTATATCAGAGAAAACATTGGGCATTTGTTTTGGGGAAATTGACTAATTTCACTTAGCATTATCTTCTCTAACTCCATCCATCTACCTGCAAATGCCATGTTTATTCTCTTTTATTTGCTGAGAAATATTCTCTTGTTTTTCAAATTTTTTTTAATAATTTTTTTTTAATTTTTTATTGTTGGTTGTTCAAAACATTACTCTATTGTGTATAAATGTCACATTTTTTTTTTATCCATTCATCTGTTGAAGGGCATCTAGGTTGGTTCTACAGTTTAGCTCTTGTGAATTGTGCTGCTATAAACATTGATGTGGCTGTGTCCCTGTAGTATGCTGTTTTTAAGTCCTTTGGGTATAGACCAAGGAGACGTATAGCTGTGTCATACAGTGGTTCCATTCCCAATTTTCCAAGAAATCTCCATACTGCTTTCCATATTGGGTACACCAATTTGCAGTCCCACCAGCAGTGTGTGAGTGTACCTTTTCCCCCACATCCTCACCAACACTTATTGTTGTTTGTCTTCATAATAGCTGCCATTCTGACAGGAGTGAGATAAAATCTTAGAGTAATTTTGATTTGCATTTCTCTAATTGCTAGTGATGATGAACATTTTTTCATATATTTGTTGATTGATTGTATATCATCTTCTGAGAAGTGTCTATTCAGGTCTTTGGCCCATTTATTAACTGGGTTTTTTGGGTTTTTTTGGTGTTTAACTTTTTGAGTTCTTTATATACCCTACAGATTAGTGCTCTATCTGATGTGTGAGGGGTAAAAATTTGCTCCCAAGATGTAGGCTCTCAATTCACCTCACAGATTGCTTCCTTTACTGAGAAGAAACTTTTTAGTTTGAATCCATTCCATTTATTAATTCTTAATTTTATTTCTTGTGCCAAAGGAGTCTTATTAAAAAAGTTGCAGCCTAATACCACATGATGAAGATTGGGGCCTATTTTTCTTCTATTAGACACAGGGTCTCTGGTTGTATTCTTAAGTCCTTGATCCATTTTGAGTTGAGTTTGTGCATGGTGACAGATAGGAGTTTAATTTCATTTTGTTGCATGTGGATTTCCAGTTTTCTCAGCACCATTTGTTGAAGAGGCTATCTTTTCTCCAGTGAATGTTCTTTGCACCTTTGTCTAATATAAGATAACTGTAGTTTTGTGGGTTAGTCTCTGTGTCCTCTATTCTATACCATTGGTCTACCAGTCTGTTTTGGTGCCAATACCATGCTGTTTTTGTTACTATTGCTCTGTAGTATGATTTATGGTCTGGTATAGTGATGTGTGGCACTTAATTTTGCATACTGACCCTGATGTCCTTAATTGGCCCCACAGCTTGATTGAGTCTTTTTTTTTTTTATTGGTTGTTCAAAACATTACAAATCTCATGATATAAACAGACTTCTAAGGTTCTCATTTTCCTTAGAGCATTTGTTTTAGAAAACTTTCAATTGTAACTTCTTTTTCTGCCCCTTTGTGATGCAAATCTTCTAGCTTCTTGCCAGTTTGAGAGTCCAAGACTGTCTTTCTTAGGAATGTGGGAGTATTTTCATTGAAAATTATTTGTCATGGAAGATAGGTGCCACTATCACTTGGTCGATGAGGGAAAGTAGAAATCTAACTTTCATTGGTATCTAAGTACAAGTTGTAAAAGTACTTTCTATCATAAGCTATACTTTTCCTTTGGTGAAGGCTGGTTAACAAACATGGTGACTTAGGGTCCTTCCCATCCAAGTTCTTAAAAATCCCTCCACCTCTTATTTTCTTCAGCACAAATTGAGTTATGGTCTCTTGCCTACTAAGAAGCCTTAAATAGTTTTCTTTTGGGCTTAACTTTGTCCAGTGTACTTTTTCTTTGATTAAAAAAAAACGAGAAAGAGAGGAAGGGTAAGAAAAAAAAAAAAGAAAAGAAAAGGGCTAATAATAGTGAAAAAATATTTAGAACTGTGTAAATTTTGATTTTTTTTGGTTTTGATTGTATTTACACAGATTTAGTTGTTGACACTCCAAAGTGAAGGTTTAGGAGACACTTCAGTTCCTCTGTTTTGCTATTTCACATTGCATACCTTCTGAGCCTCCAGCTGACCCACCAGGAGGAAAATTCAACATCCCTTGTTCTAGAGATTACCCTTCATCTCCTTCCATGGACTCACCCAAGAGTCTTGGGTTTGATGATACCAGAAAACTAGCCAAAGACATAGCTTAATGTTTCATGGGGAATACAAGACTTTCCTTCTCAAGTTCTACATTACTAAAAAGCTCAGGTCTGTACTATATTTTTCTCAGGATTTGCTACCTCAGGTATATTAAAAGGCTACCCACAACAATAGTACTTGTCCCTCACCAGTAGCCTCCCTTCTCACAGACCAGATGATAAGTGGAGATATCTGGACTCTGCTCCTTGAACCCATTTCTTCTCCTTGCACTGGGAAAGACCCTACTTTATTTTCCAGCCCACTCCTCTTTCTTCTCCTTTAAAGAAAATACTTCCCTCTTCTCTATTCTCTTAGGGGTCAAAATAACTACTTAAATTATTCTTTTAATTTCCAAATCTGAAGAAATTTACTTATTTACTTGGAAGAAAGTGAAGGAAAATAAAATATCAGATCACCCATAATAGTCTGAATGTTTGTAGCCCCAGAAAATTCACATTGAAACCAGTCCCCAGTACAAGGGTGCTAGAATGCGGCATTTTTAGAAAGTAATCAGCTCATGACAGTGTAACCCTCATGAATGGAATTAATGCCATTATAAATTAGTCCCAGGAGAGCTAGTTAGCCCCTTCCACAATGTGAGGAAACAGGGACAAAAAACCATCTGTGATCCAGAATCTCCTGGAAATTTGAGCTTGGATTTTCCAGCCTGCAGAACTGCAAGCAATAAATTGCTCTTGTTTACAAGCTGCCCAGTACATAATATTTTTATTATGGCAGCCTAAGCAGCTATGACACCATTCTTTTGAAACAATGTGTTGGCCTCTCTTGATAGGGGTGAAGGAAAAGTTCAACCTGATAAATCTTTTTTTTTTTTTTTAAATTCACTCATAAACATTATATATTTTAGCAATAAAAACAACAGAAAATACATATTTGATTCTTAAGTAGTAAACATTGGCCTAAGGCTTCTCAGTTCTATAAATATAAATAGAAATTTTATTTGAAAAGAAATTTTAAAGATAGAATCTATTCATCACATTAGAATATGCTTACTCATATCATCACATCCATTGTTTGGAACATAACCATGTTCAATGCCACACACAAGATTTGCCTCTCTTCTGAAAACAATGTTATTATGATGGATGTTGACTATAATCAAATAATTTATATTACCTCACTGTAATTGCACACACAAATTAATACATGGGTACCCACCAAAGGGAACTTATATATCCTTAAAGGACAATTATTTTATTTACTTATTAGATGAAAGTAAATAATTTTTTTTATATTATTAAATTACTCTGTTTTTAGATTATATCTAAATATGTTTGAGAGAAAACCACCTTGTAACTTTATCTTCTAGAGGATTTGAAGTTTATCTTGTTTGATTTTGCTTTTGAATAATGCATTTCTTTTAACTGATGCTCTCATCTTGCTTTGTCCATTCCTTGGCCAAGGCCTCTTTTACAAATCATCCTACTCAGCTATAAGGAACAGCATCTGCAGAATGGCAGTCTGCCAAGGCTCCAGTGCATTGACCTATCACACATGGGGACAGCACCTACCTTTATTTAGATTTAGGCACACACAGTCTGAGTTCTGTAGGGATTTTTGCCATGAACTCTGTATGTCTTCATGACTTTGAAAACTAAACTTTCTGCCTCTTTTCCTAGGCTAGGATTCTAATTTAGGTATAATGGGATTTGAACCTCCCTTAAGCCTTTTAAAATATTCAAGGGAGGCATAAAAGAAATAGCAGAGAGACATTCACTTTTTATTACTCTGTATGATGGGGATATTGTATTGCATACATACTAATGTAAATTCCTCTAAAATATATAATTTCCACCCTTTTATTCTCTCATTGTTCCCTTTCCACAATCAATTTGGATTCCTGAGACCTTACACAACTGAACTAAATAGCTTTCCAAACCTGATGTGTCTTGGTCTTTCGAATTCAGTAACTGCACACTAGATAGAAGCTATAAGTAATAAATTTCTCTTTGTGACTCTTCCTGACAACAAGAAAAAAAACATTAATTTAACTTCTCTGGTTGAACTTGAACCAAGGCCTGAAAAATAGATAAGTGACTGAAACTATTTACTTTACTACTCCTGTCCTATAACCCTCACAGGGAGATAAAATATTGACAGTATCCTAAAACTTAGTTGAAAGAAGAGCTTTCATATTTGAGAAAAAATTATAGATATGACTTTAAAATTTAGAAATATTCCTTTTCAGCTTCTGCTTGGCTTCTATCTTTCTCTATATTTAGTCTTGCTCCACTTAAAGCTAAATTGGAAGAAATATTTTAATTTTAGAATCAATTTTGTCCTTCATTTTATAATTCAAAACTACAGAATATGCATTTCAATCATTCTGCAAAATGAAATGCCATGGTAAGATTTCAGATTCAAAATATTACTATGACTACCTTGACAGACTCCTGATCCTTTCCACCCACCATACAGGTAAATATTGCCCAGAAATCCAGGACAGAGAAGCCACTGTGAAAGTTATTTTGATTGGACTTTTAGGAAATGGAAGATGTGCTGACCATATTTATGCTGACCATAGGGACAACAAGGTGTAATTGAGTTATGATAATACTCCCTCATCATGTGAGCATATGCTAAGAAGTAACATGTTCAATTACTATTTGAATACATTTTCTCATTCTCTGCCCTTAATAAAATATTCTAGTCTGACAATTTCAAAATGACTTGAAACTTTGATGGACTACAGCCAGCAATCATAGAAATTTTAAAAGTGATCATAATTAGAATCAGTTAATCTTATTCACAGTATTAATGAAAAATCACTGAGTCTAGAATCTTTAAAAATAAATGGATATTTTTTGAATATGATAGTCTCTGGAAAATTCAGAAATAATCAGAGGTAATTATTTTTATCTCATTAATCTCAATGCTAGTTTTCTGATGCCTGTTCTAGTGTGTCTTTATATAGTGCCTAAAACCATAATCATACAATGCTGCAAAGCAATTATGAGCTTTAGGTAAAGGTAAGAGCTAAAATAAATAGAGACCCTATGCTTTATTGTAGGAGAAAAATTAATTTGTTTTTAATGCAATTGTATCAATTAAGTAATGATTATGTTTCAAATCTTGCTACAATTTATTGGGATTGTTGGGGGGTAGGTACCAGGGATTGAACTCTAGTATGGGACCACTGAGCCACACCCCCATCCCTACTTTGCATTTTATTTAGAGACAGGGTCTCACTGAGTTGCTTAGGGCCTCCCTTTTTGTTGAGGCTGGCTTTGAACTCATAAACCTCCTGTCTCACTCTGCCAAACTGCTGGGATTACAGGTTTGAGCCACCACACTTGGCCAATTTAAGGATCTAAATAAATGTGTTGAGATGTAAATAACGGAAAAAAGTTAAACAGCTCATATATTTCAAGGACCAAAAACTTAACAATCACAAAATATACATTCAGATAACATTTTTGACTAGTGATACAGAGGAATGTCCTATAAAAACTGTATAAAAGCCTATGAACCTCAATACATATTTAAAAATTATTCTCCTTGAATCTATCCATCTCTTTTATCAGAAGAGAGGAGCAGCAGTACAAATATCCTTGGGATGCTTGACCTTTTGAGAAGAGGGCAGCTGATAGATCATGTAGAAAATGGTTCAATAGGTGCTCTATGAAAAGAAAATCCCCTATTTCTTTGAAACTTTATATACTAATATTTCAATTGACAAAGTGAGCTTTTATTTTCTTATGTGATGTGAAGGAGTTGAATAACTTTATTTAATAACTTCAGGCTCTCTGCTTATACAGGAAAAACACAATTACTATCAATAAAAAGGAAAGTCCTCTATATTTATCTGGCAACCCCACAAGTCAGTTTAAAGAGTTTCTTGATGCAGAAGTGTTCAAACCTTGAAGGGATGGTCACACTTCATCTCAAATTTCTGACCAAGTATTTGCTATTATCTTTAGTAGATCAAACATTCTTAATTGCCTAAAAAATAGAAATTCCCTTGTTGAATAAGACAGAAAAGCATTTTATGTCTTCAGGGAAATCTCCTTCTTGAAATTCTTCCTCCTTTCATCTGCTGTTTCTGCCATCTCTGGCATTAATCTATACACATCTTCAGCTTGTGGCTTTCTTCTGCTTCAAGCCCTTGAAGCTTTCCCCAAACTCCATTAGTCCACAAGAAAAAAGGGAAATTCATCAACTTTAGATTTCTAAATGTTTTCTATGTGGGTGACATGCAGCCATACCTAGCATCACACTCAAATACTCAATAAATCAATGCCAGAATAAACATGCCCAAAAAGCATTTTACTTTTTCTCAAGAAAAATTTCTAAATTTCACATATTAATGTTAATGAAAGACACCACCATACTATAGTAATAGATGTTTAAGTTTTAAACTTTTCTTGACTCATTTTTCTTAAATTCTAAATTTTAGTCATATTCCATGTTATGTATCAACTACATACAAAATGTGTCTCTCTTTTAGGCTCCTATTCTGGGCATTTTTTATTATGTATTATCTAGACATATACATTAGAATGTCATGTAAGTTTTTTTTACTGCTATCTTCCATCACTTTAATTCTTACTAACTACAATGCAAAATAAATCCTCCTAAATTGATATCATTTTCATTTTCCTGTGATTGAATACTTTTGTAGCATCTCATTGCTATGGCACTGATTACAACTTTCTCAAACTTTGTAGTATTATGTGTGGCCTTTTTAATTTGAACATTATTTTAACTACTTTATGCCTCAGTTCCTTTATTTGTAAAATAGCAGTAATAATAAAGATGTAAGGAAGATTAAAAATAGACACACATAAAAACATAAACACACATACATATAGTCATCCCTCTGTATTTTCCCTAAATGGTACAGTATAAAAACTATTTGCATAATATAATTATTGTATTAAGCATAATAAGTAATCTATCGATGATTTAAAGTATTCATGTATGTGTGTACATTATAGGTAAATACAAGTCCATCTTATATAAAGGAATAAGTTGTAATTAATTAATTTTTGCAAAATATTTTATCTATAATTCTTACCTCATTTTTTAAAAGTAATTTAAATTTTGAACATTAAGAAATTTTATTATTAATAATTTCCAACATACAGAAACAGATTTAAAAAATAAATAATAAATACATACTACATACTATTAAACTTATTAAACCAAGGTTCAATAATTGTTAACATTTTGCTCTGTCTTTTGTGTATAGATTGATTTACTTATAAACAACAGAAATAAATTCTCACAGTTCCATTGACAAGGAAGTACAAGACAGAGGTGCCAACAAATTTGGTGACTGGTTAGGGCATACTTCTTGGTTTTTAATTTGCTATCTTCTCACTGTTGCTTCATATGGCAGAGGAGTAACAGGATGTCTCCGCAGTCTCTTGAATAAGGGTACTAACCACATCCCTGAGGGTACCCTCATGACCTAATCATCTCACAAAGTCTTTCCCTCTTATTACTATCACTTAAGGGGTTAGGGTATCAAAATATGAACGGGGGAAGGTCACAAACATTCAATCCATTGTTTATGTTCATGTATGAATGCATGCTTTTCAGACCTTTCCAGAGTAAGTTGGATTTACTTCTGATGCTACATAGATTTGAAACACACAGACATGCTGTAGAGTTACCCTTAGCTACTTTAGCATATATATCTAAAATCAGGATATTGCACATACCATGTAGACCATTATCATATTTAACAACACCAATCATAATTCATTAATATAAGCTCATAACTTGGTCTTATTCAAATCTCCTCAATTCTTCTTTCATGTATTTCGTAATTGTTTTATTCTTACTTTAACTTTATATTTTAATAAGATGCAATTAAGTTGTTGTGCATTTGGTTATTAGATATATTCTCTCTTTTCACCTAAAATAATTTAACTGACTTTTAAGTGTATACTACATTATTTCATAAAATATATGATATTATGGATTTTAATACTTTTTAGTTTTTCTAAGCTTTATATTTCTGCTAAGTTGCAAATTATATCTAAAGGCCAAATTAAATCATCTTAGCCTGAGTCTGCTGGGGATGATATCAGGAAAACATTCCCATTCACAATGTCAAAAAAAAAAAAATACTGAGAATTAATCTAACCAAGGAAGTGAAAAGAGTTTTACAATTACAATTATAGAAAACTAAAGAAGAAGAAGAAGAAGAAGAAGAAGAAGAAGAAGAAGAAGAAGAAGCTGAATAAGACCTTAGACAATGAAAAAATCTCCCATGTTCCATGTTTTTGGATGAGTTTAATTAATACTATCAAAATGGTTATAGTACTAAAAGCAATATATTCAGATTTAATGCAATCCTCATCAAAGTACTAATGACATTCTTCAAAGAACTAGAAAAAACAATTGTTAAATTTATTTGGAAAAATAATAACTCCAGAATAGCTCAAGCAATCCTAAGCAAGAAGAGCAATGCTGGGCACCACAGTTCTCAATTTCAAATTATAGTACAGAGACATAGTAAACAAACAAACAAACAAACAAAACAGTATTGAATTGGCATAACAGCGGACATGTGGACCAATGGAACATAATAGAAGACACAGAAACAAATTCACAGATACAAGCATCTGAACCTTGACAAAATGACAAAAACATGTTGGAGACAAGATAGCCTCTATAACAAATAACTTCTGGGAAAACTGACTATTAACATGCAGAAGGAAACCAGGCCATTATCTCTCACCCTACACAAATGTAAATTCAAAGTGAATCAAAGACCTTGGAGTTAGACCAGAAACCTGCAACTTCTAGAAAAAAATATAGAGTCAACACACTAACATGCATTCACAGGCATTAATTTCCTCAAAAAGACTTCTGAAGTTCAGGGAACAAAACTAAAAATCAAGAAGTGGGGTGGCATCTAATTAAGAAGTTTCTGGACAGCAAAGGAAACAAATTTAAGAGAGAAAGCATACATAATGGGGGAAAATAACCTTTGTGAGCTATTCTTCTGACAAAGCATTAACATTCAGAATATATAAAGAACTCAAAATTTTATAGCTGACAACAACCAATCAATCAATGAGTGAGTGGACAGGTGAAATATACAGATATTTCTCAACAAAAGAAATGCAAATGGATAACAAATATATAAAAAATTTATTCAACCTATTTAGCAAACAGGGGAATGCAAACCAAAGTTACTGTGAGATTTAATCTCACTTCAGTTAGAATGGTAATCATCAAGAAAATAAATAATAAATGCTGATGAGGATACTGAGTTAAAGGAACACTTAAATATTGTTGATGGGACTGCAAATGAGTACATAAACTATGGAAATCAGTATGAGGTTTTCTCAAAAGGCTAAGCCTGAAACTTCTGACTCAGTTACCACTCCTCAGTATTTATCCAAAAAGAAAGAAGTCAACATAGTTTAGCAAAACATGCATATCAATGTCTATTGCAGACAAAGTCACAATAGCCAAGTTTGGGAACCAGCCTAAGTTGTCTGTCAATAGATGAATCAATAAAGAAAAAAAATATAAATGTATATGACTTTTACTCAGCGATAAAGAAGTGTAGAATTAAGTAATTTGTTGGTAAGTGGATGGAACTGGAGAAAGTTATGCTGAGTGAAATAAATCAGACTCAGAAAGTTAAGAGTCATATATTTTCTCTCATATATGAAAATTAGAAAAAAAAGGAGTAAAGAGAAAAGGGATCTTAGGGAGCTCATGAAAACAGAAAGGAGATCAGTAGAGTAGAGGAAGGGTAACAAAAGTGGGAAGGTGTAAGGGAAAGGGGTGGTACTGGAAAATGAAATCAGCCCAATTAGTTTCTGTGCATGTACAAATATATCACAATTAATGCCACTTTTATATGTAAGTATAATGAATCAATTTAAAACAGGAAAAAGTATACATACCTCTGATTTCTTTTATGTCTGTGATATGTAATACACATTCATACAATATACATGCAATATGTAACTCATATTCATACGTATATATGATTCATTTCATGTATTCACAATCTATAAAAGGTGTAATTAAAGTTACAGTTGAATTTCTATCTCCTCCAGAACCTCTTCCCCTAGAAAAATCTCTTCTAAAGATTTCTGTCTTGATTAGTTTCTGTTATATTTCCAATAATCCTTTTAGGTATGAAGGTATGTGTGAACGGACATGTGTTCATTATTGGATATATCTGGGGGTCCTATGGTTATTGTTCTCCTTCCTTATTTAAAATATTGCATATCTTTTCTTTGGCACTTTTTCTTTCTGGATAACACACAGCCCAAGAATTACTCTAAGTAAACCTAAATCCTAATGACTTTTTTGCATCTGTTCATTATATCTTATGTATATGCATTATTTTCCAGAAGGTCCCCTTTTGGTGGACTTCTGGATGGTTTTCTATCTCTTGTTTTTATATGTAACACTACTGGAAATAGTCTAATGCATATATTGTTTCTCTTTATAGAACAGTTGTTCCCTTGCAGTTCTAGAAGTAGGATAGTGAATTAGTGGGCAAATGCCTACATAATGCAGTCATCTCAAATATTGCCAGATTCCTCTCAATATGGTTAAATAATTTTGCACTCAAAACTGCATTATGTGATAGAGCCTTTCATGACTTTGACAGTAGAGTTTGTTATTATCTTTTGGTTATTTGCTGAAGCTATAATTTTAAAAAGATATTTTAATGGCATTTTAGTTTCATTCTTTTATTATGAATGAGATGAACATCTTTTCATATGTTAGAGGCTACTTGCCTTTATTTTTCTGAGCAATTCATTGCACATATTATTTTTTAAAAAAATTTCTACAAGAAAATAATCCTTTTGTCTCATCAAGTGAGAACTCTTAAGTATTATGGAGATTAGTTCTTTGTCTCAAGTTATTTTCTCCCTGTGTATGATTTCCAATTTTACTCTTATCTCTTCTACAAAAGGCATCCTACTTTCTGGACCAAATTATTCTATAGAAAAAAAATATACAAATTAGGCTTCATATACATCAAATAAAATAATTCATTTTTTTTTTTTTGCCTCAAAGTGAGGGAAACACATATTTTTAACCTAGATGATGGACAAGAAATCTATTCAGTATGTAAAAACACATAGTTATTAAAATATAAAATAGAGTGAGTTGAGGAGAATTACTTTTGTATCAGAATCAAAGAACTGATGGGAAAAAGGAGAAGTCTATGAAAACAACGGGAACAGAAAGATAGCCTTCAATGTGAAGCAGAGGGAATTCAGCTTTCAGAATGCCAGCATGTGCTGCCTGTTGGTGTGGTCCCTAATGAAACAACATCTGGTGAAATTTGTAGTATCATTTAATGCTCTTTAGTCAGGCACATAACAAATGAGACAATATTTGTTCAAGAAAATTTAAAAAGTTTCATAAGATTGCTGAGAGTCTGTGACACTTGAGCTATGACTCATTCACTGCAGTTTCCAGCTCAGTATGTTGAAATCCCCACTTCAGTGTGGGGATGACTAAGAGGAGGAAGTTCTTTGCCTCCCCAGTTCACAATTAAGAGATAAGACTTTTCACTGGGTATGGGAAGGCCACCAGAGCTTCTTAGCCCATGAGTACCTGATTAATATGACTGAGAAATTAAGATTTCCTTTCCCCTGCACAGCCCCCAGTGACAAAGCAGAAGATCTATCCCAGCTGCAGCAGGACAATGTTCTTGGCTCTCCTAGATAAATGTAGTCCCCCGCCATGCTCTCCTATATATGGGGTTTGGAGATCAAGTGTAAAGTTGCAATTTTATTTGCTGAATGAATCATTGGATAGAGTGTGACAATATCCAAAAGAATGATTAGAAGTTGATGGGCAAATACTCAGAAGGTAGCAGCCATGAAGTGAGAAATAATACATCTTCATGAATACTTCACCTATATCCTAGATGAACCTAGAAGCCATTCTTGTACGGGGAAAATTACAAAGGTTCAAAAGGAAGCATGAGCTACATGTAAATCTGAGGGGTCTCAGCAGGGACTTCAGTGGATACCACCACAGGGAAGGCAGATCTTTGAGCTTTAGTCTAACCCACTTATCTGCTAAAGGGAAAGTTCACATTTCTTTAGCAAAGGAACCCAGAGGCTCTGCCACATATCATCCTTAATATTCAATATATAATCAATGCTTTCAAGACATGCAAAGAACAATAAAATGTAACCCACATGTTAATTTTACCCTGGGATACACAAATGATTTTGGCATTCCGGATAGCAGACAATTTAAAATGGCCAGTACAAATAGATTTGATTAGTTAGAGACAACTCTGGCCACATGAATTAACAGATGAAGAATATTGGCAGAGAAATTTAAACAGAATCAAAGTACCAAATAAAAATTTTAAAAGTAAAAATTAAGCTATCTGAAAAATTAATTGGATATACTTCTAACAGTTTAGAGATGCCAAAAGAGACCATCAGTGAAATAGAAATATTTTAGTCAACTTTTTCACTGCTGTGACTTAAATATCCAACCAGAACAACCATAGTGGAGGAAAATTTATTTGGGAGCTCACAATTTCAGAGGTCTTAGACATGGAAGGCTGGCTCCATTCCTGGGGCTCCAGGTGAAGCAGAACAACATGGTGGAGGGTGTGGCAGAGAGAAGCAGCGCACGTGATGATCAGAAGCAGAGAGAGATTCCACTTGTCAGATGCAAATAAATACCCCAAAGTCACACCCTCAATGCCCCACCTCCACCAGCCACAGCCCACCTGCCTCCAGTTACCACTCAGTTAATCCCATCAGGGATAAATTCACTAATTAATTTAAGGTGTCACAACCTAATCATTTCTCCTGTGAATCCTCTTACATTGTCTCACATGTTAGCTTTTGGGGGACACCTCACATTCAAACCATAACATAAAGTAATAAATACAGTAATTCATAAAATGTTAAGAATCTAGGGGACAAAACTTTGAAAATGAAGAGTTATGATGTTGTCTTAGGAGGAGAGAAATTTAAAAAAGAGGGCAGAAAATTATCTGAAAGATTAATGGGTATATCTTTCCAAACACGATGAGAAGTATAGATTACTCCAAAACCTTAACACAAAGTCACTAAAACATAACTAGGCAAAAACAGTGAAAACCAAAAATAATTTAAAAATCATCTTGAAATCAATTGGAATCAAAGAGATTCATTTATGCAAGAAAACAAATAAGTGAATCGTGCCTGACTTCTGGTCAGAAAAGACAATAATTAGACTTGAAAACAATATAATTACATCTTTAAAGTGCTGAATAAATTAACATCAACAACATCAGAAAAATCAAAAGTATCAGCCCTAAAATAAATTTACATTAAAATATTTTTTAAAAAGGTTAATTAGGAAAAGCTTTTTCAGGTAAAATATAATTGAAATAATTCTTCATCAGCAGAACTGCAATACAACAAATATTGAAATCAAATTGTGCTATATAAAAACTATACTGAAGACTGTGGATATAGCTCAGTTGGTAGAGTGCTTGCCTCACATGCACAGAGCCCTGGGTTCAATCCCCAGCACCACCTAAAAAAAAAAAAAAAAAGCAGAACCAGATATGGCAATTATGTAGGGACAAATAGAAATAGTTGTCACCCATGGCCTGCTGAATGGGGATGGAATAAGTAATCCTCATAGGTGTGGGCCGGCTGGAAATAAAAATTCAGAAAAAGTAACATCAAGAAATAAAGCAAAAGACACAGGAAAATATCTTTCAAAGCACGGGTTCGAAATAGACCTGATGGGTCTGATCCTAACAAGGGAAAAAGCCAGCATATGTTTTATTTATTGTGAAACACACCAAAGGAATTTGTTGTGAGGAGGGTTCTTCAAGGTAAGCAAGAGGTGAGACACTGTGGGGCATTGTGGCAAACACCTGGAATCCCAGTGGCTGGGGAGGCTGAGGCAGGAGGTTAGAGAGTTCAAAGCCAACCTCAGCAATGGCCAGGACTAAGCAACTCAATGAGACCCTGTCTCTGAATAAACTACAAAATATGGCTGGGAATGTGGCTCAGTGGTTGAGTTCCCCAGAGTTCAATCAAAAAAGAAAAAAAAAAAAAAAAAAAAGGAGCTGTGGGAAATTGGTCCAAGTAGGGCTTTATCACTCTTGCAAGAACTCTTCCTCCTCTCTGCACCTGGAGCCTCAAGGCTGTTTACAGGCACCGGTATCTCTTTTACTCAAGGTTAGCAGGCATCTAAATTCAAAGCTATGGAACTCATAAATTCCTTGTCCGGCTGGAATAGGCCCCATTAACAGCGTCCAACGTCTTTCTGTACTGTCCCGTGGAAAGATTTCCAGATGCAATAGACAAGCTGTTCAAGGCTATGGAGTTCAAAGCAATGATTTATTTGCCACTCCAGAAAATAGTATTTCTTTTCTACTTATTTTCCAGAAGCCAACAGTAACACTTGTTTCTGTGATACCATGTTTACACACGAGCATGCATAGGGAAATACACTAAACAACAGTGGTGGGATAGGAGCAGGAAAATAGAGTTCAATCTGTTTTTTTTTTTTCACTTATTATTACAACATTAATTCTAGTGGAAGTGTGATAAATTAAGGTTTAAAAAACTAGAGCAACAACAAAAATGTATTGCAAAGAGATACAGTCAATAGAAGAATTAAAATGGAATATTAAACACCATCAAGGTAATGAAAGAAGACAGAGGAGGAAAATGATCAAATGCAGACAGGATAAACAGAAAACTAATAACAAAAATGGTGTGCCCAAATCCAACTATATCCATGATTACCTTAAGTCAGATGATAATAGACTAAAACCTCCAAATAAAAGGCAGAAAGTCTCAAACTGCATGTCTCAACTATACCCTATTAAAAGAAACACACTTCAAATATTAAAAAGTTGAAAGCTAAATTTAAAGGCTGAAAAATATGATATAAAAATAAGAAGTATGAGAAAAAATAAAGGACTTTCACAAGAAGACAATTATTAGTAACATATAACAATTCCAAAACATGGATCTGTAAAATATAAAATAATAATCATAGTTGAAAATTTTAAAGATTCCTTATAAATGAAATAATTCTTCATCAACAGAACTGCAGTACAATAAATGTTGAAGCAAAATTGTACTGTATAAAATGTACAATAATGATATAAATGATGTGAATTGAACTGCCAATTATTTGACCTGATTTTCTCTGTAAAACACACTCAGCAACTTCAGAACAATTTTTTCAAGAACACTTGCAATATTAACCAAGGCAAGCAACATGATAGATGGGCATGTTTCAGTAAGTATGGAAGACTGAAATCTCACAGAATGTTTTCTGATCACAGTAAATTCAACAGAAAACAATAAAAAACGCTCTATGAGAAATTAGAATCTAAAAAATATCAGATATATTTGGAAATTAAGAAATATGCTTCTAAACCACTCAAGAATAAAAATTTTAAAACCTAAAGAGAAAATAGAAAATGCTCTTAATTTAAAAAATGCAAAATGTGTGAGAAAGTGCAAAAGCAGTGATTAGAGAAAAATATATATTAAGAGTTATTAGAAAATAAGAAAAGTTTAGAATTAATGATCCAAATTTCTACCTTAGGAAGCTAAAAATGAAAAAGATAAATGAATGAAACCATAACTAGAGGAAAGTAAATATCATGAAGCCATAAAACATTTTACAAATATAGCAGCTCATTCTTTGCATTATTGAATTGATAAATAAATGCCTAGAAATAGTCATCACATAAAAGGAACTTAACAATATTACTGATATCATAAAATAAAAAAGAATTCTACAACATTAAAAGAATTATGATGGAATACCGTGATAAATTTTATTCTACATGTCTGAAAAAAATAAATAGAATTATTCCTAATAAACGAGTTTCCAAAAATGAGGGCAAAATTAAATGAAAAATCTGAATATTACTAATGTTTATTCAATAAATTGGCTTCATTGGCAAATTCTATCAAGCACTTGAAGTAGAAAGAGTGCAAATGCTGAACGTACTTTCAGAAAGTAAAACACATTCAAGTAACATTGTGATCAAGATAACCTCAGTACCAAAAGAAAAGTTTACAGATATTTTTTAAAAATTATTATAAAAAAATCTTACTCATGAACATGGTTGTGAAAATCTTTAACATAATATTAAAAAATTTAATCAAGCCATATGTTACAAGGATAAAATATCAGGATCATCGGAGTTTATCCTGGAATATATAATAGGTTTAAATTTTTAAAAATCACTTAAAGTATATGCAATATTAAAGGAATAAAAATATACATCACATCATCAGTTTAATAAATTTAAAAATTGAAAAAATTTTAACACCAATTAGTGATAAAACAATCTTGGAAAAACCACACATAAACCTTCTCAGTCTAATAAAATATATCTATAAAATAATGAACAACTAACTTTATAGTTTATAGTGACATATTAGCTATATTACTCCTAAGATCAGGAGCAAGGCATGGGTGACAACTCTAAATCTTTAGTATAATATTTTACTGAAGTTTTAGCCAATTTAAATCACAAGGTTTGGATAGAACAGAAATAAAAATGTCACACTATGCAGAGAACAAATTTATAGAAAATATATGAAATTTATAGAATAATTATGAAAACTAATAAGTAAGCTTAGTCATTTTTCAGGATGTAGTATCCACACAATGTATGTTTATGAAAAAAATTGCATTTTATATCAACCAGTGAGAAGCAAATTATGAAACTATCCTGTTCTTTTTAAAAATTTCCTGTTCTGTTGAAAATTAAAATGAAAAACAGAACTAAATAATGGCTTTATTTTCAAAAATATGAAATATGATGTGGAGGTTGTGTGTGTGTGTGTGTGTGTGTGTGTGTGTGTGTTTGATTTGGAATTTTAACAGTTACTTTGATAATTGAATGTACATCAAGGGTTAACTATTCAAATAAAATGCAGTAAAGCTTTTACCCTCATGTTATTGTTAAAAAAAAAAAAAATCTCCTTCTACTGTCGATTCAGAACATTTTATGTGATTCACCTTCACCTAAATATGAATAAGGTAGCCATTATCTTCTAAGGTAATTGGGCTTCAAACATAGATGGACAATTTTTACACATTTTAAAAGAAAAAGCAGTCTCAGAAAGGAAGGACAGTTCTCTATAATGGATATTTTTTATAAATAGAGAATAAGAAGTAAGTTTCATAAACTCTTTCTATTTTAAGCCCGAGATGGTACCTACCAATACCAATGCTACTTATTTACAGCATCATTTTCTAAATTAAAAGACATTAGTGCATTTAGACAATATGTTCAAGGTGGGACCAAAACAATGAGAACATGCAAACATGCACAAACACATACTGCTTTGTAAAATAAATTTAAAAATTAAAAATGTAGCTTAAGAAAGTACAAGTTAATAATTGTATATATCTGTTACTTAAGTTGTCAATTTATTTATGTAATCATTTAAAATGTTATCAAGGTCAGATTCAGATATGTAAGTGAAATTTTGAAATAGACCTAGAGAAATGAACCACTTCAAGGAGCTCCAGAGCGGTAATTGTTTCTTCCTGTTGCTCCCTGGGTTCATTGGAAGTCATGCTATCAAGGGCCATATGGAGAACACAGATTAAAAATGGAATTCATTTTTCATGTATTTATTTAGTCATCTGTAATTGAATTACTGAACGCTATATTCTATTCTGTGCACTGTGTTTACAGACATAAATATTTATAAAACATGAGTTCAGACATTCTAGTACACGGATATATTGAATGTGTAACCAGTTTTATGGAGGAGTAAGAGTATGAGGTGTAGGAAAGTCCTACCAACTAAAAGTAATCCAAGTGTTGAAGAAAATATTTTATTTCTAGGTAAAATAAGGAAGGAAATAACAACATTATATGTTAGTATTAAATACATGATTAAATTATGCTGTCATTATACTGTTTATAGAACAGAAAAAGTTCTAAAATTTTTCTCTACTTGTGAACTAAGATGTCACCATGCCAGTTCTATGGAGGTTTATAGAAGAAAAAGAGATAAGGTCAGAGAAAGGTCATGATTTCTCATTGAACAGCAGATAACATGAGTTTCATTATTACATTTGTTCTCCTCTCTCCCTAGATTCTAAGGTACAACAGAGAGTGAGTGATCTAGGACAATAAAGCTCCTAGAATGTGTTTGCAACACAACCAAGGAACCCCAGGTTTAGAAACCCAAGGCTTGTATCATGAGCTAATAATTTGTCTGACACTTGCCCCAAAGAAGACATTTTCCTTATTTTATTAAACAGTAAACAATCCTGTTCTCTGTTTCTGAAGGAAACATTGTAGCTCCTTTCTAAGGCTGTCAGATATACAAATATCCTATGACCAGTACTTCTACTTGCTAAATATGCAAACATCTGAGTGAAACATGGAGAAACTCTCCCAACAATCATTTTAGAATAAAATTATTAAACATGAAATTTTTAGTAGTGCGTCCTTTAAACCAAATTTTATTCTAATTTGTGACTATCAAAATTTTAGCTTAAATAAAAAGTCAATTCTGTATCAGCACTTATAGTTTTCTTTTTTTTCATGCAAGAAAATTTACACATTGGAAATAAAATATCTCAATGATCCTCTAGCATATGAAAAATTAACATTTCAGAGAATAATTGTTCCAATATTATATTTAAATTCAACAGTGACATTAATAAAATTACATTTTGCTGTGTTTACATATACCATTTTCAAATAGATAAATCTTTAGAGCCTTTTCATAATGATAAAAATCTTTGAATTTGTTCCATCTGCCAGCTTTCATAAAGATGTCAAAATGAGCATATATTACTTCTTAAAATTTACTGAAATAAACAAACACATTATAAATTAGGAGGCAGAAAAGTTTACATATGCTAAAAATCGCCACAATGGAGCCTCTTATGGTACTTGCCATGTAAAATTCATTTTGAACTAGTTTAATACTAGAAGTGCAATACAATGCTGTTATAACCAAGTGCGGGATATTCTGAATCATCAATTTTTAAAATTATTGTTTAGAATGGCAAGGAAAAGAAAAAAATAACAATACATATTCGTGCCTCTGATAAAAAACAGTTGCAGTTAGATGGACAAATGTCAAACCATCTCCTTTCTCTAACGCAGCATTCCTACTTAGATGAACAAGATACTAGAAGTCTGTTTTTCATTTATAGGTGAAAAATATTTATGAGAAAAATGTGCTGAAATTTCAAATTAAATAAGGCAATTCTTGTTTAAAGAGCAGGACAAGTTTAACTTCAACATAGGGTAATGAAACAGAACTTCAAGAACATCCACTCTATGGGAACCCCAAATCTATAACTATCTCAGACCCATGTTTTTATTTGAACTTCCTTCACATAATTTATGATATAAAAATGGAAAAAAATATTATTTAATCAATTTTTATCCACCCCTCTAACTAACATTAGTCTAAGAAAAAAAATAGATGAGAAAACACATCCAAGAAAATAATAGAAGTAAACTTTCACAAACAAAATATTGTCTTTAATTACAAGCACTAGGACAAACAATAGATAATAATCCACATCAGCACATACAGAACCAATTTATTTGTTTTTAAGATTGAAGAAGTAAACTTATAAATACTCTGGAATACATTAGGTCTCTTGGGGTTGGGGGTTGTGGCTCAGTGGTAGAGTGTTTGCCTAGCATGTGTGAGGCACTGGGTTTGATTCTCAGCACCACATATAAATAAATAAAATAAAGGTCCATTGACAACTAAAAAAAAAATGTAAAAAAAGAATTAGGTCTCTTACATAGAAAATAATAAAAATGTAATATATATTATATTTTTATATATGTATGTGTTTACACACACACACACACACACATATACACAGAAAAAAAATTATAGTTGGGATATGAAGAGTCCCCTAAAAAGCTCATGTGTTGGGATTTTGATATCCAATGTACCAATGTTCAGAGGTGAAATGATTAGAGTATGAGAGTCGTAACCTCATTACTCAACTTATTCATTTGATCAATTATTAATTTTCATGAACTGCTGGGTGGCAACTGTATGCAGGTGGGTCATGATTGGAGAAAGTAGATCATTAGAGGAACACTTGGGGATTATATTATCCCTGGCTCCTTGTTCATTTCTCTCTCTCTTTCTCTCTTTGTCTCTCTCTCTTTCTCTTTCTCCCTCTCCTTCAAAATTATATTTCCCAATTTTGTTTATCTTTTATTAAATAGATCAGATAAAAGTCTTCTTACTTTCAACTCCCAATTTAATCCTATTCTGAATTCCAGATTTCTGCGCAGGGGAGTTTGATTTGCTTAGGTCTTTTAAAATTGCATTATTTTTGTTGGGAGACAATTCTGCATGGTTATCTTATTATTGTGCTTGTCTCAGGAAAAGAGGCAATGTTCTGGGCTATCTTCACAAGGATTTTGTCTTCCTCCAGGGTAAAGTACAGATTTGTTTGCTCTTCAGGATAAAGATAACATCTCCCTTCAGGGCAAAGACATGGCAGATTTGCTAGCAGCTCTCTCATGAAAGATTAGTCTTACCCACACTTGGATTTTTCCAGCTGTGATACAAACCCACTACATGTACAGCATCTGCCTGGACAGTCTACATTGCCCTGGGAAACAAGGGGAATCAAAATATGAAGCTCATGAGGTCTGCAGTGCCATGAGAAATCAAGTCCTTTAACATGGGCTGAGGTGTCTCTTGTATTCTTGAATTTTTAAATCATTAGCAGTCCATCTCATAAGCTTGTAAGAAGGTTGCAATCTTAGACCCTTTACAGATCTTGACATCTTGTGTTTATTTTGAATATTGTATTCAATAACTAATGTAAAATGCAAATATTATTGCCTGTACACTTGCTCCCTGTATATGCCAGTAAGCAATGCACCAAAGTATGTATGTACAACTGAAAAATGAATAGACATAGAGATATGATAATATTAAAATATGTCTAAAGAATGATAACCAAGCCAGGCACAGTAGTGCTCACCTGTAATCCCAGCGGCCCAGGAGGCTGAGGCAGGAGGATTGTGAATTCAAAGCCAGCCTCAGCAAAAGAGAGGTATTAAGCAACTCTGTAGTCCCTGTCTCTAAATAAAAAAATACAAAAATTAGAGCTGGGGCTGTGGCTCAGTGGCCGAGTGCCCCTGAGTTCAAGCCCTAGTAACAACAACAACAACAAAAAAGAAAAATAACCAAATGGTAAAATGTTACACTGATTATCTACAGGTTTTAGGATTTTCCTTTATTAGCTTTCTTTTGCCTATTTTATTTCTTTTCTAATGAGCCTATATTCTTTTGTAATGTATATTTTCTCATTTTAATATTTGAAATATGTATGATTGTGGTTCTTCATGAAAGTGAAAGTGATGGTAGTGATCACAGTGTTTTTAGAAATAAGACTTTGCAAAGGGTTTCTCTTTCTAAATAATTATCCTAAGGTTAAAAACTCACGTTTAATGGAGTCTGTTCTTGGATATTTTTTTTTTCTAAATCCAACTAGATGATATTACCAGTTAATGTAAATATTTTCTTCTTATCTCTGTTTTCCACTTTATAAATCTATAAATTTATCCACATTTTAAATGGTATATAAGTAGTCTACATTCAGTAGGCTACTAATTATTTTAAGCAATATCTTTGTGTAATGTATGCACCTATGCTAGAGATATCAGAATTTCATTCATCATAAATCACTTCTAGGAGTTCCAGAAGAAATGAAGATATAATACCAGCGTAGGATGCAAATTGTATAGATCATTAAAATTCCAAGATGAGAAGACAGATTGTATAGGGGAGTTAGATGCCAACTATGAAATTTGTCCTAGAGGGGTGGTATCTTGTAACACATTATTCTTATTAAAATGTGAGCTATTCATTAATATGATAGATCATTTATTTAAGCTTACAGCATGAAAATTAATAAATCATGAGCTATTGCAAACTGGTAATTTTTCTGGTGGCACTTTCTTTAGGCATATTTCCAAAATGTTTGTAACCTAATTTTTTTTTTGTGCCCTTCAGCTAACGATTTAGGAATTTGCTTTGAGGTTTATGACAAAATTGTGTTTCAACCTTGATACATACAGAATTAATCCCTCAAGTTGCTTTTTGAAGATATAAAGAGTCAATATTGAAATGTGAATACTTGCAGAAGACATGCTTCCAAAAGTAAAAACTTCTTTTTGAAAAAAAATGTGGCTGCAAGAAATATGCTAGTGACATATTTTAAAAACAAAAGAACATAAATATCAAGTCATTAAATTCTCATTGTACAAATGAGAAACCTTAGATACAAAAATGTTAGTAATTTGCCCAAGGTGGTATAGCTAAGAATCAATGGAAGCAAAATTAAATCCATGTCTTCTCATTTTGTAGTTGTTTTGTATATGACATTTCAGAACAGATCTGCGATTTTGCAATAACTTATGTCCAATCATAAAATTCCTTGTTCAATATGCAAGTATTTTTACTTTGTACATGTGCACTTACCCATAAATACAAAGGAACATTTAACACAGAAATTTCCCATCATTATTATGTGTTCAGTACATAAAGCTGGGCTATAATTTTGACTAATATGTAACATGAGAAATTTGATGATGGCAAACTAAATGAAAGCAATTTAGAAAATAGATTTTCTTGTTTATTTCTACTCTTTGTAAGTACATACATGTATTTGCACATTTAGCAAAGATGCACATATGTACATTTGATATGGATGGTGTAATTCAGTATAGTCCTATATTCAAAGTTGACTCAGACATAAAACTATGATATTCTACTTTTCAATGAAACTGAGTACAATGTACAAAACTGTCTTCCACTGGCAGCATTTTATTATAGTGGTTGGGCATGAGTGCAAACAATGGGTCTAACTAGTCACTTATTTTTTTTCTCTGTGTTATCTTTATAAACATAATGCAAGATCTTCCAGGATCACTAAGTATCTATATTCTATGGTGCAAAAGACAGCCAACAGTTGATTCTATGTGCTAAGACAAGAAAAGGACTGCCATTTTTATGTTGTTTAAGATTCTGACCAGGATAAATATCTACAGAAATGGCAGTCCATCTCTATGCAAGAGTTTTTCAAAGATGATAGGATGACATTTTCTGTAGGGGAATAAAAGGAAAATAATCCAATAAACATATTACTTACTTCAAAACTTAAACAAAGAGCAATCTAATTGTTCTATTGTACCAAAACTTGTTTCATGATATTAAGCCATAATAAAAATTTCATGAAAATCTTCAGAGCACAGACTGTCAATTCTCAACATAAGCAAAATAAAACAATCCTAATAGTCTATTCATCCATAGCCTAAACTTAACTTTCTTCTTATCTTTTCTACTTAGACTTTAAGTTGTTCAGAAAATACACTGAAATCAGCATTTCAATAAATTCAAGAAATAATGAGTCAATAATTCTGAAACATAGATTTTCCCCTTTAAGAGAGTTTCTACATTATACACTAACTCAATTTTTAAAATTAGCTATATAATTAATATGTATGGGCAATTTGGGCAATAAAATTTGAGCAGAAAGTTAATTACACATAATCAAAAGTGAATCTGGAATCTTACAAATATGGTTCAGTTTTCATGTGAGAGAATGAGTCATCAGGATGAAAACTGCATTCAAGGTTATTTTCCTCATTTTTTTTGAATAGAACTAGACCACTGTTATTACCAACTTGCACTTAGAACTTAATAATTAGCCCGCTGTGGTCCATGGACTTTATAAGGATTATCTACTTTTCAGCTCTGAGTACAAGCCTATGTAATGTATATCATTGTTATCTCTTCTTTTTAAGAGAAAAAAAAGTTAAAAATGGCTAAAAATTTCCCCAAGTCAAACTGATCCTGCCCTCAGGGAAGAACTGCAACCCAGGAGTTCCTGGCCTATGCCACATGCTCACAAACATTAGGCTACATGGTAATCAGTCCCAATTATTATCCCTTTGTAGTCAACTAAACTAAATAGACATACACATAATATGCACATGCATCATCTCTTTTATTTTAGTTTTTTCCACATTCAAAAGTTTCCTGAAAAATATTTTACACTTAAGTTCATGCCTACCTGGCTATGATCTTTTGTAATAACTACTTGGAAAATATTGTTATATAGAGTAAGCTAAGCTTTAAATAAAATTTAACAAAATTAGATAAAATTAGAAAATTTTAAATATTCATGGCTTCTCACTTTCTGCCCATACCCTTTAATCAAGGTAACCTAAGTTAGATTTAGCATATTTTGCTATGTTCATGGCAGTAAAGCGTTCAGGCTCTTACTGCAAGGAAGTTATAAAAGATAAGATGATTTAAATTGTGAAGGCATAAAGGGTAGGAAAGGCCCTAAGGCCTATGAGGCAGGAAAATAGAAGTTTTGAGAAGTTTGAGCAGAAAGACAAAGAGGAAATTGAACAGCTGTCATGCAATGTCAGACGCTGAAGAAAAAACAAATTGCTAAAATGGAATTTCATAATGTGATTCCCCCTGTTCCACTTCTTTCAGAAGGTCAAGAATAATGATCTCTATGATTCTTATCATTGCTTGTGAATTATATTTGTATTTCTTTAAAATTTAAGACATGTTATTAAAGATTATAAGACAGCACAACTTTATTGAAGAACAATTCAAAATGATAATTTGAAGAAACAAATACCATTCAAAATATTAGTGCAATGCTAATTTTTGTTTGGAAGTTAGCAGTAAGAAAGTTGATGTGATGTAAGCAGGTATTGAATTTAAAATTAATAGTCTGTCACCCAGTGTCAGTCTTATTGGGAAATTGATAGTCACATAGAAGGACATTGCTATAACATAAAACAAATTCTCACTTGCTCACATAGTTTTTTCTATGACATGGATAGGACACATCACACATACACTTCATGTTTTCCATTTTTCTGTGGAAAATGAAGGTTGTCACCAAAGGATTGGTAGATGGCTTGAGTTATGGCTAAACAACTTATTTTAGAGTTCAAAAGCAGCAGCCTGGATTTCGCTTTATGAAATTATATAGTTGCTGCCATCTCTAATAAACCTGCATGTTACACAGGAATTTTGTGATGTCCAAGGACAGAGAAAAAATTTTGCCTTAAAGAATACTGTACTGTAAGATGTAGTCATAGAGATCTCTGTAAAAATACATCTTCTGACAAAATCATCTCATCTTGGCAAGACATGAATTAGATGTTATTTCTGTAATTAGATAACCTAATAAAATAATTAAGAAGACAGTGTATACTTCAATCATTTGCACAGGGTTGAATTCTGTAACTGAACTTCTTTAATGAGAGAAAAATCCAAAATAATTGCAATTTATGAGTTTATGCTTTACATACAAGTCAAGATACAATTCTATTACATTTCATCAACTGATTCTACTCTGACCATTACCATTAAGGAGAGAAAGAGATGGGTGAAAAGATGATTAGTCTATTTCAGAAAGATAGCAATAGTGACAGTGAAAAAGGATTGGATGGTGGTAACCATGGTGATGATGGGAGGAGGAGGCTAGTATGGGTTGGAGACTTACAAGAACTTTATATTGAGCAACTGATTATGACCCTGCACAATGAAGGCCTGATAAAGACCAGAAATATCAGAGTAGTAAACAGAACAAAAAGCACAAAGTGAAATTTCTGAAGTTTATGTATCTTTGTCAGAAAACAATTCCAAATAAGCAAACTTCTCACCCCAAAAACTTTCAAACTACAACAGACCAGTTCCATAACTAGTGCCACATAAAGCCATTGTAGTAATTTTTTGAAAATTTGGTTCATTTGCCTAGCAATTTGTTTTAAATTATGGAAAGGCTTAGGTATTTCAGGAACAGTACCCTGAGAATAAAACAGCAATGCTCTAAGGTGAAACAGAAGGCCACCATGTAACAACAGAGCCAAATTCTCGAAGGCAGTGGAGTGTGGCACAGTTTGTTTCAAAGGATCAAATTCATAAAGCCACACATCAAAACAACTGTTAGAACAAGGCATTCTGAAAACAACCCAACAACACCGACACACTCAAATTATTCATAAACTAAACTTAACAAGGTTCAAGCATCCACATGTCCCTATCCATCTTTTGAAGTGCAAAACAGCCAAGGGAAATGCATCCCTTAAATGAGTACACCTAATATGACTTTGTAAAGTAACTTTATGTCCTAAAATGCCAGTATTATGGGTAATAAATATAAAATTAAAGCAGTAAATATTCCTTCACACATACTGAAACTTTCAACAGCATCCCTTATGGGTTTCAGAATATGCTTTCCAAAATTGCTGCAGAAAAAAGACACATTTTTAACCTGTCTCTGTAAGTCCAGTCAGTGTAAGCTGGTCTGAATTGGAACGATGGTCAATCATATTCTCTGTACAGGATTCATTTAAATTCCTTTCATGACACTGTCAACATGAAAAGACGATTGTGTCCTAAGCTTTATCTTTAAATGGCATTATTTTTAAATAGAATTTGAATAAAAGAATTAGTATTTCTAATACTAATTGAAAAGGAAATATTTCTTTAGTAGGTTAATTGAAAAGGAAATATTTATTTAGTAGAAATATTAATTATTAGTAGGTTTCAAAAATTCTAGGTGTCAAATTAATTAGTTTACTACTACAGATTATTGAAGGCAATCACGATAGCAGCTTGAAGCAGGTATCTGTAGAGTTAGTAGACACAGAGAAAACAACTACAAAACTCCATATGTTGCACACATTTTTACAGAAGGGCAAGACATGTTCATATTTGCATGAGAGTTCAACAAGCTTGAGAAAGTGAAGGCTTTCGGGTTTTCTTAGTGATTCAAAGAGACTTATGTACTGGATACTCAATATACGTGCTTAATGTTTTCTGTGAAATTTCTTCATATATTAAAAGTGGTTTTCTTGTACTTAATTTCATTGAATTCCTGGAAGAGAATCCACCATTTTGGCAAAGTTTCATGAAACTAATAACCTTGGGAAATGTGCATAAAAATGCACTACTTCAGGCATTATGTTCCAATATGTAAGGTTCTCATTTTTAAAAAAAACATTTCAAGGACTCATAAAGCCATGTATTTCCAGAAACCTAATTGTATTAATTTATTGTAGGTTTCATACCAGTAAGTTTAATCTGTTGGTGTTTTGAGAAGTGAATTTGAAAAAGGTGATATTGGATTTCCTTGCTTAAGAGAAGTGTTAGAATTATTTTAGTAATGGAGTTTTGAGGTGATAAGATCTGCATTAGAAAGGTAGGTAAATAAATGAAAAGACTTAGATTTGAAATATGCTTTAATAAACAAGAACTAATGCTTTATTGCATGTGGAAAGTGAGGGTAAGACACAGATAACATCAAGGTTTTGAGCTTGAGGTAATCATGTTAATAACAATGAGAGTAAAAAGGAGAAAACTAATTTGTTTTATTATGATTTTTTATAGTTGCCAAATTTAGACTACAAACAAATAAGAAAAAGTGAGGATGCATACTTTCATTTTTTTACTCATTCATGGTCATGATACGAAGGGAAAGTGATAGATTAAACTTCAGCATGAATCAAACACATGTTTCAAAAATTCTCATCATCTGTTTTCTCAGTATGATACTGGGGAATTTGTTTGACTTACCTGAGACATTTCGTGATCTATAAAATAAATAAGTTAATGAGATGCCCCCCATCCCATCCAGTTTCTGGGAGAATAAAATTAAATAATGTATCTTTAAAGTATCTAGAACTTAATAAGTTATTGAAAATATTCACTGAACCCAGACTCTGCAATCTCCTTTTGATAGCCATGTTAAGGTGTAGTTGACTAAAGCAAATTGCAGTTTCGGGAATACAAAGTTCTGCCTGTTAACTTCAAAAGGAATATATCAAATCAAAGTGCACGCCCTTTGAATTTATGCTATGAGGCTTTCCTCAAAAATCCCATCATGTGATATACAGATATATGAGTGTTTTACAGTTAGGATCAAAGTTGATGGAGGCAAAAAATTGCAGCAGAATGTTATTTATCTGGCCATACTTTAAGAGTTAGCACCTTCAAAGCTCTTGAGAAAGGATTATAATACATATTAAACTTCATTCCAATGTGGACATTTCTTGAAATTCTTTTTTTACTTATGTCTTATTTTCCTCAATGTAAGAAGAAAGAGGGTAGATGGAGTATGAGAATGCTCCAATATTTCAACCACTTTCTTCAGGCAGTCTAACACTTGTTTTAAAAACATGTTTATTCCAGTATAATGATATATTAGTGTATAACATATGCATAATATGAATGTTGCATCTGTTTATGCACTAATTCATTCCTGAGAGACACCAGGTAAGTGCAAAAACTGCACTCAGCTTCAGCTGAGTCACATTGGGTTCCAAAGCAGTCCAAACATACACCAAATCTGCACTGGCTCCTTTAGATCCCTGTATGTTCTACAGTACTCCCACACCCAGCCAGTTATAGCTTTTCATCTCATTTCAAATAAGTTTTTCCATGGCTTTATAGTAACTCAGAAGCTGAAAACTTCTGATGCCTATTTTCAAAAATAAACCAGATATTTTTCAAGGTAAAGTATATAATTTATATAATTTTATGTATTTGTTAATTTTTAATGTGTATATAATGCACTACTAATCTTAGTTTTACATATTTGTGTTTATATATATATATGTACATATACATTTATAATTTCAAATGTGTCCATAAAGTTGTTGAATATTGTACCTTAGCCACATTTTTCTTTTATATTTTTAAATTGTATAATTTCATATGTTTTATGTAATTGTAATGTGTTTTATGAATTTATATGCCACACAACAGAACTGGCTCTATTCATGAACTCAAGTTCCCAGAATTATTTTTCTTCCTTTGTAAAAGACAAAATATATTAATATTAATTTCATAAGCCTGTTGATAAGTTAAAGGAATAACATTGATGGACCATTTAGCATACACTGTGCGATATCATGCTCCTCAGCTTATGATGGGATTGCATCTCATAAACCCATTGTAAATTGAAAATGCTGTATTTTTATTTGTTCTTTTTAGATAAACATGACAGTAGAGTGTATTTTGAAATATTATACACACATGAAATATAACTTATTAGAATTTGGATCCCGTTCTTGTGGTTGTACATGATGTGGGGTTTCACTAGTTGTATATTCATATATGAGCATAAGATAGTTATATCTGATTCATTCTACAGTCTTTCCTTATCTCATACCCCCTCCCTTCCCTTCATTCCCCTTTGAATAATCCAGTGAACTTCTACTATTACCTCCTCACCCCCTTATATGTTAGCATCCACATATAAGAGACAACATTTGGCTTTTGGTTGGGGGCATCTGGCTTATTTCACTTAGCATGACAGCTTTAAGTTCCATCCATTTATCAACAAATGCTGTAATTTCCTTCTTCTTTATGGCTGAGTAATATTGTGTGTGTGTGTGTGTGTATTTATCACAATTTCTTTTTCCATTCATCTGCTGAAAGGCACCTAGTTGGTTCCATAATTTATCTATTGTGAATTGAACTGCTATAAACATTGATGTGGCTCTGTGACTGTAGAATTTAAGTTCTTGGGTATATACTGAGGAATGGGATAACTGGACCAAACAGTGGTTCCATTATATCTTTCCTAAGGAATCTCCATATTGCTTTCCAGAGTGGTTGCCCCAATTTGCAGTCCCAGCAAAAATATATGAGTGTACCTTTTCACAACATCCTCACCAACAATTATTGTTGCTTGTATTCTTGATAATTGTCATTCTAACTGTTGCAAGATAGAATCTCAGTGTAGTTTTAATTTGGATTTCTCTAATTGCTGGAGATGTTGAACAGAAAAATGCTGTATTTTACTTAATATCCTTAACCTACAGGCCATCACAACCTAGCAACACATTACACTGTAGACCATTGGCTGTTCACCTTGTTGATGACATGGCTAATTGGAAACTATGACTCTCTGTTGCCACCCCAGTATCTCAAGAGACTATCATATTGCATTTTTCTAGCTCAGGAAAAGTTCAAAATTTAAAAATCCCAGGAACAATGTTTACAGAATTTGTAACAATTTCAAATAATCATAAAGATAAAAAAATCTTAAATTGAGCTATCATAAATTGGTGACCATTTGTACATAATACATGTTAAATGTGTGGTAAGCAGAAGAACAGTTCCCTAAAAAGATGTCCACACAGTAATCCATAGTACTTGTGAATATCTTGTTATATATAAAAATGTACATCTACCTTTATCTTTATATTTGTCAATCAATCTATCCATTCCTTTCTACCTATGTATTTAAACAATTTATTTTCAAACTGATTTTTTGGTGTATCACTTGGTGTCCTATTTAAGTGTCTAAATGTACAAAGAATTGCATTTTATGGTAGCCTAAAATATGTAGGATGAGATTATTTCCCATTATTAAGCACATTTTATAGATCTAAAACCAGTCAACATTCTGTAAACTGAAATAAATGTATTTAATTGTTCTCGTAATCTCTAAATCAAATAGCCCAATTTATACTTTATTTTACAATAATTATGTAGGGTCTACAAATTTCTAGACTCTATTCTGCATATTGTTGAGTCAGTAGGAACACAGACAACAACAATGGGAAGAAAATTAAACCAGATACAAATATTTGTCCTTATGGAAAAAAGGACATTAGTTGATCAAATAAAAGCATTAGTTGATCAAATAAAATGTGGCAGATCCTGATAGTATTAAAAAGTGAGAGGAAAGGCAGTCAGCGGGATGAGGGCCAAGTGGATTCCAGAAAATATGATTTTAAATGTGTTGGAAAAGTAAGCCTTAAGAATGTCTCAAGAAAAAAAAAATATTAATGGAGAGAAACTGGAAACAGTGTCTCAGAACAGTGAGTGAGACTTACTCCTTAAGAACATTCACCCCATCTTTCAGCCAATATTTACTGCCTCTCTTGGTGGGTAAGCCTCTTTTAGGCACATGGTGAAAATACCAAAGAGCAAAACACCCCCTTTCTTGAGAAAACTTTTTGTTCTCAGTAGGAAATTGACTTTCTATCACATTACTCTATTCAATTCCACCATCACCTTTCTGAAAATGAGGGAAAATAAATTTTCCCATTTATGAAACAAGAATAGCATGTTAACCACAAAAGATTTCGTTAAAGCTTAGTCAGACAAAAGGTATAACACACTAGAAATTATTTTCATAGGGAAATGTTTGGCTGCTGAAGGAATCATGTGGAAATGCTGGTTTTGTTTTGCTTATTATTAGTCTGAATTCAGGTTCCATTGCATCAAGGCCTTGTATTTGTCAGGCTTCTCAGCTGAAACCAGATGACATTTGGAACAAAGCTGATTTTATGAAGATTATTTCCTAGAGTCTAAAACCCTGTAAATGCAGCCAGTTTATTCAAACATTACACAGTTTCCAGAGTAATATATGTCACACAAATAAAATAAATCATGGATTTAGGGAGAAGCTAAAGTGTTGTCAACTGGGCTGTAAATGTTTCAACATAATAAACAGTATAGTGGAATAGAAATGGCTCCACAGTTGAAGATTTCAGTTTGTGATCAAGGGACAAAAGATCTGATTTAGACAGGAGAGAAAAAAAGTGCATTGTGTTCAATTTTAACAATAAAGATGGTCTAAAAGAAATAGCATATATTAGGATTGTCAGTGTGACAGATGGTTGTGCTGTATGTAATAAAGTCAAAAGATACTTTGACAAGAAATAGGATGGATCTGACAGTTCACAAATCAGAATCTTGGGCTGCACAAATGGGAAAATATAATTGAATGTGTGCTAAGCTGATGCATCGTTAATTTTTCACAACCCAAGGCAACAGGGTATGGGAGATGGACAGGAGTGTTTGCAGGTTGATAAAATACAGGGCAGAGGAAGGATAGCATGAATAAAAAAGGGGGAAAAAGGCACTATTCTGTGTCTGTAAAATATTATTTTCAGTAACTTACTTGAAAAAACAAACTGAAACAGATTTCAATGGTATTAGGCTTTAGCTAAAATTATTGAATCTCTTAAAGTAAAACTGACTTTTCTTACTGTCAGGAAGAAAATATATTTTATTAACACTGTTTCTTAAAATATTCTTACGAAGTAAGGTCTCTTCAAATAAGATTATCATCTCTTTTGACACAACTATATTGAATTAGTCTTTCTCGGGCCAGTTACATCAATCTTGACTAATATTATTTCAAGATAAAACTCCATGTAAGAAAATTTGAAAAGTGACATATATATTTAGAAAATGAATAAATCAAATAAAGGATTACCCATTTTCCCTTTAATAAGTGACAATATTATCTATGTGTTCTTATGTAGGGCTTCTGTATTATTATCACAGAGAAAATATCTCAATTTTAAGTTGAAAATACACATCTTTCAAAATCTGGATATTTATAGGTCAAAAACTCCTTATATAAAAATGTGGAAAGGATAAAATATAATGGCTCCATAGTTGAGGATGTCAGGAGAGGAAAGGAAGGCCCTAAGAACCCAGCATCTGGTTTCAGGTAAGTCATGGGCAGAATGAAGGTATCAAGGCAGGCACTGGAAACACATAATCCATACTCTTAATAACTTTCCCAGACCAACTCATGAGCAATACCTATCAAACCTTTGCTTGCCGGTTACCCTGATCAGTCATATATACATTTAAAACAGAAAAAAAAAAAAAAACTGACACTAATGTCAAAACACTTTCAGAATAAATCCCAGAGTAGACAAAAATACTATTGTGGTTTCTTTAAAAAATCAAGCAAGGTTGTACATCTTCTATGTAAAGAACACAGTGCTCATAGATGTTTTTTGCTTAGAGCTCAAACTAAAAACAGCACTGCTAGATGCTTTAATAATCTTTATTGCATCATATTTGTGAATATTATACTACATCATTGCCATCTGTGGCAATTCATAAATCACAGAGCAATAAAGCCTCCTAATAAATCTTATACTCACTCTCTTCACATTATTGACCCCTTTTATTTGCTGATGCAAGAACTCTTCCATATGTTGATGCCACATCTGTGATCTATGTATCATTATCTTTTATGTCTAATATCATTTTCTATAAATCATCACCCTTTTTCCTTGAAGATGGCCCTGCAGAATGAGTTGTTCTGTGCTTATCTGAGCATTGCTGAAAAGTTGGATATGTAGCACAGCTTATCACTCCCTTGCTACTCTGAGGAAATTTGCAGGTGATTGTTGGGAAACTTTCATGGGTTTTACCAGCCTTATGCTGTTAACTCTATGACTCTGGGGGGCCAACTCAGAAGTTGTATCCCAATCAGTGCACTGTGTCCCATGGCCTTGTGTATGTGTGTATGCTTGTATATGCTCATCTTTAACTATGGCACTGTCCTGCTGCGTGACATTCTCCTTCCCCATAACTCCATGGTAGTTCTACTTCTATCAGTCTCCATCTGCTAACATGTTAATCATGAAGGATTTATTTGACACTCATAATGTCTCAAAGTGATTTAGTTGTTTTTTAAATGTTTAATACAAAGGATTGTGCTGCAGTGAAAACAATTTAAGGATGATTTAACAGTGAACTTGAGAGGTTGGTTTAAGAGGTTAAAGTCAGGAATACACTAGTTCTTCAAAACATCCAGGTTGGAGCTCCTGCAGAAAAGCCTATCTGTAGTTTGTGTTATATTTCTTTTGCCTGCCAACCTCTCCAAGTATGTGCAGTTTTGACAGTATCTGTTGCCTTGCTTACCAGGTGACAGAGCATTGCTGTGAAGAAAGGCATGTGGATAACTTTCAACTTTCATTCACCATTGCAGATTTATAATTTCAAACAGAAATCCATGGTTGCAAATGAAAGTAGGTCAGCCCTTATATTTTACAGATTCTCAGTCTAATATATATTTCATGTTATATTACTTTATTTTACTTCTTTGCAGCACTAGGGATTAAAAACAGAGCCTTGCACATGTTAGGCAAGTGATTTTCCATTCATATACATCCCTTTTTACTTTTTGTTTTGAGACAGGGCCCCCTAAGTTGCCCAGGCTGGCTTCAAACTGCCTCCATTTCTCAAGGAGCTGGGATTAAAAGTGTACACTACCATGCCTGACTGACATGATGTCACTTTAAATTATCAGGGTCCATATACTACTCAAAAATCACAAAATCTGTAACCCTATTTGAATAAATTTTATCTTAAAATTTGATTTATTTTGAAACTTTACATGCTAACACAAAGCATTAATGATGAATGGGATAAATATTGAATCTTCAGCATTACATAAAAATAACTCCACAACAAATATATTTTATGTTGTTATATCATTTGACATATACTTAAAATATAAAATGATTGTTTTAATCAGCTTTTTCACCACTGTGACCAAAAGACCTAACCAGAATAATTGTCAAGTAAGAAAAGTGCCACAGTCCGGCTGCAGCAAAATAACCGGGGGGTGACGAACAACTTGTGTAGATTGATACAGCAGGAGTGGGAGCCGTTTATTGTAGGACAGGAGGGGTATATATACATTCCACACAGCTTATCTTAATTAACATAAACTAGATACAGCAGTCAACCAATAAGGAATCTCCACACTTAATGGCTCGCTGGCACCACCTCACAAACCACTCCCTCTGGCAAAATGCCAGGCGCCATCCCGACTTGTTTACAGACCCTAACAAAAAGTTTATTTAGGCCTCACGGTTTCAGAGGTTTCAGTCCATAGGAGGCCAGCCCCATTCCCCAGGGCTCAAGGTGAGGCAGGACATCATGGTGAAAGAGTGTGGCAGAAGGAAGCAGTTCACATGATGATCAGGAAGCAGAGAAAGAGACTCCACTCACCAGATACAAAATATATACCCCAAAGCCACACCCCCAATGACCTACCTCCTCCAGCTAAATCCTAACTGCCTTCAGTTTCCACTCAGTTAACCCCTATCAGGGGATTAATTCACTGATTGGGTTAAGAATCTTACAAACACAATCATTCTCTCTGACTCTTCTTGCATTATCTCACACATAAGCTTTCGGAGGACACAACACATCTAAATCATTAACAATGGTTTTATTAATATTAAATAAATATCATTTGTGGATCTGTAAAGGTTTCAAAATAAAAACAATTAACATGCTAATAATGCAAATAATATACCCCTTGCAATTAGAATAATTTGCAAGAGTGACTTCAAGTTCTGCTTAGATAAATTGAGAAAATAACTTAATCACAAAATTCTTTCAAGTATGCTCAAATAAGCTTACTACGGTAAGAATCTGAACAGCACACACTTAACAGAAATGAAAAACAAACAATAAACAAAATAATGAAATAAAGCTAAGATACAAAAGTGTATCTTCATTGGATGTCATAAGTTCAACATGTAAAAGAATAAGAAGGCACTAAAAGCCTCTTCTCTGAAATCTCACTTTCTTGGTAACAGAATGGGGAAATCTTATATATAAGTCTCTCTTCCTGATGACTGTGGCTTTAATAGATTATATCTATCTATATATATATATATATATATATATATATATATATATATATATATATATATATATATATATATATGATATAATCAGTCCCCTTGTGACCACAATTTCATTGACAAGTAAGTACTCACCTGTAGTTGCTTACATCTCAGCGGGAAAGTCATCATTAGAGAAATGGGTAGTCATGTAATGATGAAATAAATAAGCAATGTGATGCATTCAGTCCACATTAAGAGGAGAGTTTCAGAGATTGTATCACTGTCCTAAAGTGTTCTCCTACTCCATCCCACTCCTATCCTCATAACAGGGCCAAACTCTCAGAGTTTTGTTTATTATTGTATTTTCCCCTTAGACTCACCTTAGCAATTATTTAAATCAATATAGGCTCAATCGGTAGACAAACTTCATCTAAAATGAAAATCTAAACATTCTTCTGAACTAGTGTTATTATGAATATTAAACTGAATTATCCATTCACACAAATACATTTCTGAAAGCAACACAGTCATAACTTTTTATATTTTTTTCTCAATTTCCAAACAATTATAGCAATTTGATAAGGAATTTGTCATACAACTCATCACAATGATTTAAAAGTAAGATTTACTATTTGTAAAATTTCCATTTTGATTTTTGGTATTATATTGCCCTTATTAGGTTATATTACTAGATTTTTTTAAAAAATTGGTTTTTAGAATACTTCCACATTTCCTTTCTAGGTCTTATCCAGAAATCCTTATTTTAATTTCTATTCTGTTTTGTCACTAACTATCTCTTCCCTTCTATGTATTAGGAAAATAATAAATTTTGACAATTTTAAGGTAGTCACTTAGAAATCTTGGAGGAGTAGCGTCTTCTCACCTTCTCCACTTTATACAACATAACTGTCAGGCTCTGTGTGTGAGCATGCATATACTTACCCACCCTTATTTCTCAGTCTTATGTAATCTGAATTTTTCCATACCTATGAGCTAAGAGCTATCCTCATAAAACAAATAATTAATCATGCCCTCTCCTGCTGGTACATCTAGTTATCCCCCAATGCCTACAAATTTTAATCTAAAACTTTTGTTATGATGTAATATAAAGCCTAGTGTTTCAAAATATTCCCTTTGTGATCAACAGCTCATGTTGCAGGTTCAAAGAGTTTCTCATATTTCCCACATGTGCAATGATTTGACAGTTTTTGAAACTTTCTTTCCCTTCTTCTTTTCCTTCTTCATAGTTTGCCTTTCATCTTCTCTAGCAGACAATATACAACCGATTCTCCAGGGCCTACGTTCAAACTCACCTCTCTTTTGGAAGCCTTGTTTTATGCACTTCTTTTACTACATGTTCAAATGATTTGGCTATTATATATGATGAATATCTATTAACAATTTACATGCCTGCTTGTAAATGAGCTTCTTCAGGGCAGAAAATTTCTAATTCATCTTCAATTCCCAGTATTTCACACATTGCCTAGCAGTGGCATTCATAAATATTTATCAAATCGAGTAAACTTCTCTAATCTTAAATATGCAAATGAAGTCTATATATCTTATTGAAATAAACATGCTTAAACTTAGTAGTTAATTATAGATAGATGTTATATAACTATATTTTTAAAGTTCTGTCATGTTACATTTCCACCAAAATGTTCAAGAAAATATTCAGGGTAAATGCAATTGTAAGGAATACTTTCCTTGTTTGATAAATATAATATCTCTTCCAGTTGCAGTGGCACACACCTGTAATCCCAGACACTTGGGAGGCTGAGGCAGGAGGATCGCGAGTTCAAAGCCAGCCTCAGCAATTTAGGGAAGACTTAGCAACTCAGCGAGACCTTGTCTCTAAATAAAATACAAGAAAAGGGCTGGGGATGTGGCCCAGTGGTTAAGTGCCCTTGGGTTCAAAAAGGAAAAAAGAAAAAAATAATATATTCCTGACTAATTCAACCATAGCAAGTCCTTTTATGGAATTTAATCCTCTAAGCCTATTCAACAAAGTTAATGGTTGTTTCACATGAGTGATAGTGATGTATTGAGATTTAAAGGAGGGTGCAGAAGATAACACAGCAGAAAGCAGATATAATGTTTAAAATATAATTCCTCTAAAATGAAAACAAAATCTATAAGAGAGAGTTCCATAGAAGCATAATGTTCCATTTCAGGCTTTCAAAACAGATTTATAAATGAAACATTTCATAAACAATGAATAACGTGCACTTAAAGAACCTCACACAGAGGAAAATTGCAACTGAGTATGCATAATTTGCACTACAGTAATCTTATTTTCTAGCAAAAGCAATGAATCCTGTCACCAAATGGCAAGCAAAGGCATGTGGTGGAATGCATGCTGATGTTACTGAAGTACTCTTCAAAGGAACATGGAGATAAGAAAATAATTGTGATGTTGTCTATGTGTAATTTTTAACTGGAAATAAATTTATATGAATAATTCAACACTTGTTTTCATTAACATATTGATATATAGTTCAGATGATTAGGCCACTCATAGATGGAGGAATTAAACATTAAGTTTCATCTTAGGGGGACACTCTTTTCTCCTTTGCATAATTATGTTTTCTAGAAATTCCATTTCCTTCAAATATATCACTTTCTTCCAAGCATGAAATTCTGGAACTTAAAGAATTTAGTAGCCTTTTAATTTGGTCTTTTATTTGTATACACATTAACCAATAGTCTCCCAGAAATTACAAGTGTCCCCATGAATTTTGATGCCCCTGCATTGAGGTATCATCAGCTGTTATAGCCTACCAGGTCATGGGGGAGCTTGGGTTGTTGATACTAGTTTCTTTCTCTCTAAATGTGTTACAAGTAGTCAACTACATAGTTATTTCTGAAACTAAAGTGGTAAAATAAATCAATGATCTTCTTAATGAAGTTAAAAATGTAAGTTTTAATAATATGGTCAAAAGTAAAGTTGAGACTTGTTTTTATGTTTACCAAAATTCTCTGATTTACTTTTATCCCAAAATCATCTTAGTCCACAATCACATCACATGATGCTTAGACAATAACTTAAATACAGGAGCATAGTGTGAACTTCATTCTTGTGTTTTAGAGCAAAAGTGATAACAGAGAATTATAAAATAGCTCAGAGAAAAAAGTAAGTTATTTGCAAATTGCCCAGTAAGTACATTTGTCTGAAACAACATACCTGAATACCATGATGATTGTCATTTATGTCACATTTTCTAGCCCCGTTTGAAGACAGCATTGAAATAATTACCAAGGCACCATAGTATTATAAAACTCAAATGAGGGAAGTTATAGAACTCCTTGGCAAATATTCATTCTCACCTTCCATGGAAGGAATACATTTTCCTGTCCAATTGATACTGAGCATAATTTTAGGATTCAATAGTCTAATGGGATGACTGTGGAAATGTATGAACAGAACTTGAAATGTGCTGTGTGATTTCACTTGGCTTGTTGTGCTTCTTTCTTCATAAGAAGAACATACCTAAGTTATCTTCAGATTTCAAGATGATGAGAACTTGGTGAATTTAGTTACAGCTAGGAAACAAGCCCATGGAGCAAAATCTAAATAAGCTGAATTCCTGCCAGTCGATAGCTGAGTAAGGAATAGAGGCTTATTTGTATATATCACCAAGTTTTTTTTAACCCAATACAATTATGGATACAGATCACTAATATACCAAGAAAATCATTTCATCTAAATACAAAGAGATTTAAGACTTTGAAAGTACCTAGAGCGTGAGAGTATTGATTTGAGTGGGTAAAAAGTTGAAAAATGTGAAAGTTTAGTTTTGTTTTGCCTTTAAAGAAATTAACAACTGAAGATTTTGAAAGGTAGCATTCCTGGTGAAGGGATAAAGAAGAAAAAAGCAAATATAGACAAATCTTAGGAATTTTGTTAGTGAAAAAGAGAAGACTGATAATAGAATGGATGTTAAAGGACAAAGAAGACATTTTTGTTTTCTTCTTTTTTTTCCTTTAAAAGTACAAAGGATCTAAATATATTTACAATTAAAAGAAAAACAGCACTGAAGTAGAATTAATATGCAAGGCAGAGAGTTATTGACTGATTTTAAACAAAGCTCTAGCTCAGTTGGGCTATGAATGACATTCAGCACACAGTGAAAGAAAGGAAACAAATTGTTCCTGTGAGACAGAAGGATAGAGGAAAAATAGTGATGCTGTAGAAAATTCTAGAGACATGAAGAAGATGTGACCACATAGATTTGCTAAAATGAGGGGCTGGACACTGGTGATGCTCATCATAAATGACTTATACTTGCAATAATTCTAAGTAATGCTTTGAAGACCAGGAAAAGAATACAGTGATTTGGGGGAGTTATTTTGTCCCAGATCTTTCCTACGTGGCTTCTCTGTCTCCCTTCTGCCCTACATGTTACCCTCAGACTTCCTCACTTTTCTGAATTAATCCCTTAATGGCACACCAGTAGCCAAGTGGCAAAGTTTGCTTTCTTCAGCGGTGGTCATTAGGTTAGGATTCATTGGTGTTCATCCACCATTGCTCTCCTCATGCCCTCTAGAGGAATATAATTCCGTGTCCAAGTATATAACCTGTCTATTTTTCCTCTAAGCTTCTAAAATTATGTTCCACATATGATGATTTCCTGTTCCTTCATTGTCTTAAATGATCTCAATTCTAATCTTCTGTTAGAATATTTCTCTGTCTTCAGTTATTTTTTGTTGATTTCTCACAATGCAGAATTCTTCAGCTCTCACAGTCTTTCATCATTTACTTGATATAGCACAGATATGTTGTTTCCTCTCCATGAATCTAACATATAACTTCCTTCGCTTCCCAAGTCAGATGCAAGCACTTGGGACAGGAGTGTGATAATGTATTGATCACTTCCTTTATGCCCTGTGCTTACAAGTTTGGGCTATTTTTATGTGAATATCAATACACATTTCTCTCTTCAACAAAGAAATAATAATAACTGACTTCCCAAAAATCTGACTTTATTTGCACTACTAATATTACTATCTCTTCTTGGTAATGTTTTTCCTAAAACCTGACCTTCACTTGCCCTAAAGATTTCATTGGTGCCGCTAATTCAATATGTCATGTTCATTTATTTTTGTATCTTATTTTCAGTATAGAATAACTATAATTTGACCTTGGAAAGAAGAGAATCAAAGACTTACTCAAATAATTTCATCTTTCACACAAACAAGAAAACTACTTTCTTTTGAAAAATAAGGTACAGAGATAAGAATAAAAGTCATATAAATTACACAAATATCACTTTAAAGGAAATGACAGAATATTTGTCAATAACAATATGATATTCTCAGGGTAGTTATCTTCCACTCAACAATAAAAACTAACTAAATCTTGAGATAATATTTTCAGTTCTAAGTTAACCTTTAACTTCCCCACATTGCAGACACTTTAGGGAAAAATAACAAAAACAAAATAAATTTGCTGCTGTCCATACAAAGAGATGCTATGTAAAACAGACTTGTAGAAATCAGAGAGACTTTTTTGAGTACTGAAGTAAAAAAACAATTTGCTCTCTTCACTCCTAAGAACACCCATTTACCCGTGGAAGTTATTTACAGAAAAAAAAAATTTTGTCACTCATTTTCTCTTCATGTTTCCTTTGAAGTACTCCTTAGCAATTTGGAAAGAAAGAGCAGATGTCTGGGATATAGAACAGGCATAATTTTTAGTTTATGTACATCTTGATGCAATTTGTTTTGTAGAAATAGTGTAAGACCATAGATATCAAAACAGTTAGTTTAATCTCCTTATCAAAAATTCAAGGTTTTCCATAGACAACCTGTTAGAAACTTTTCTTATCTTTTTCTTAAGTATTGAAATTAACCATTTACAATTTTTGTAGAAATTGATACCTACATATTTCTAATTTTTCTCTTGAGAAAATAAAAACCTGATTTTTTACATAAAACTAACTACATTAGAATACAGGTGGGTGATAAAGTACACAGACAGAAAGCAGTATAATTAGTGATCTCCCAGACATGAAGACATGAAGAGCAAATTCAATACTAAATTTTTTCTTAATTTAACATGTATTAATAATAAAATACATGTATTAATAATAAAATACATTTAATATATTTGAGTATTCACACATTCTTATTAATTATGACCTAAGGAAAAAATGTATAAGAATTAACTTCTCTAATTTTTCTCTATTTTCCTCAAATTTATGATTGAAATTGCATAAAAGTAAGCTCAAAAGAATCTAAATTCTGTAATGTGACTGTCATACACTATAAAATTATTTGAAATTAGAGCATTTAAATTATTTAATTTATGGTAAATGTACATTTTATGACATTTTCTGTTTCCTATTTACGTTCAGATTTGAATAGTGATAAAATTGCATAAAATACTTTTTGTACATTATCTACATATATAAGAAGGAAAAGTCAAATTGTTTAATAATAAAATATTAGGAATAAACCTCATGGTTTATATTTTCTTCCAGAAATATTTCTATCATATAGCAATTAATTTATATAAGTTGGGTTTCATATTCATAAACTGAAAGAAAAATGGTTGAACACATTTTAATTATTTCATATGTTACTGAAATTTTAATATTAAGGAAGTATAAAAATAGAAATACTTATAAATATTAAAACGGATGGATGGTGTTTGAAAATTTTAATTTATTTTTATTTTTGACAGAAGCTTATTTTGAGTTTCATGAAGTTGTTAGACAGCTGTTTAGTAATGTGTATTATACAATGCATATTGAAAGCCAAGAGAGAAATACAGATTCCTACCAATGTCAAAATAAAAATAAATTTTAAAAAACCACAAGAATCATGATCCATATTCAGAAATCCTAAAACTGAAACATATATTATAATTACATTAATTTAAACAAAGGTTTTTCAGAGTTTATATTTCAATTATTATCAAGCTACTAGCTTAATCCTTTCAGTTTTAAAAAGAATTAAATTTAATATTTATAATTGGCTGTATATTCAAAAACTCAGCTACTGAATTTCTCAAGCCTTTCTCATATAATTAGCTTTTCTTCTGATAGCTTATACTACAGATTAATAAATACTCACAATAAATGTCACTGAAATTGTACTATTTTCAAACCTAAATTATCATACTATTATCAACTTAGTATAATTTGAATTTATCAAACCTTGAAAATTTTGGATTATCCTAATACAGACTTGATATTTTTATTTCTATTTTTTAATACATTTAAAGAAACTTGGATAGATATTACCTTTTATGAAAATTACATACTTTGTTATGTGACATATAAACAAAGTTTTGGTCATTTAAAATGAAATTCTATTTTTAAAGGATTGAATAAAAATGAAGGAACTAATGACTTCCCAGAAGTTTAGATAAATTCAAAACAAAATTTACTAAAGAGTGGTTGAGAAGTAACAGTAATGTTAATTTCCCAAAACCATCTTCATTCTTTTAATGTTTTTGCACTAACTCTCTGACTCAGTATCAATAAAATGAATTTAAAGTAGTTTTCTTAGAAACATTAAAGAGGATTGATTACTAAATCTGTCTCTAAACTCTTTCATTCTTTGGCCCATTATTATAATTGTCACTATTTCATCTTTTGTAAAGTCTTTCCTGATGAGCCACTATTCTTTCTTATTTTTGTTTCTTCTTTGTATTGGTTAACTATCTATGCTCTTTTTCAAACTGAGTCTATAATTAAATATTTTCTGTATTTGCTCATTAGTAGTACTTGTTATGTATACATGCTGGTTCTTGCCAAATCCTGAACTAAGGATGGAGAATACAATAGTGAGCAAAATCAGTTAGGGGGAGCTTATTAATTATGAAAGAGGAGAGAGAATGAAGCCATCACACAAATAAATGTAAAATTAAATGTGTGATAAATCTTGTGAAAGCAAATTTTATGATAAGATGAGGGACCTGTCCTTCTTGGAATAAATAGATAAAATTTAGTATTTCATATTATCTTGTGATGTTCCATTTGCTGGTTCTTTTCATTTTAAATAAATATATGTTGACTTCTAATTTGTATTCCATCACAAAGAAAAATACAATGTACCATCTTAAATTAGGTAATTTAAATCTAGACACATGGAACATAAAACTGACAGCTTATCATCATGCACACATATTAAAATTTTTATTGTCATAGAAATCCTAGAATAATCCACTGTTATATACTACATTTCTAGGGATACAACTTCAAAAACATAATAAAAATAAGATACATCTCTTTACTAAAGTAGGCTGATTGGACACCCTTTTTTCTGGCTTCTTTCTTTCCCTCATTCAATATTTGTTTTTATTATTTTTACAGTATGTTTTAATTTGGTAGAAGACTAAATTTTACTGGGTAAAATATAATTTATGAAGTTATACAACATTCAATTAAAAAAAAGGGGGATAGCCACACTTTGATCTGGTACAGTAAAGAAATGCTGATTTAGTATCTAATGACCTTTTTCTCCTTTAGAGGAGAAAATACTATAAAGTAAAATTTAAGTATATCATCTCTTTTCCAAAAGATGATTCAACCACAAGGACAGATTTATAAGCTCAGCATTTGACTGAATACACTTCTTTTGACATCTTGAAATCCTTATTAATTTTACCCTAGAACTGGTGTTTTGTACAAGATTCAACAGGACAATGAGGCCTACTCATGAGCAGGCCTGCCCTTTTGTAAATATCATGCTGAGTTCCCCACAAGCACAGAATTATTGTGGATTCACCAAACCCAGGAATCTGTTTTAAAAAAAAAAAAAGGAGGGCATTGATATCCTCCAGAAGCCACCCTTTTCATTTGCATCAGTACTTTCTGTAACTGCAGAAAGAACAGTATATTTTTCTATAATGAATCATCATATTCTTTCTTATTTTTGTTACTTCTTTGTATTGGTCAACTATCTAGGCTCAAAGTCATATTCTATTCCTGTGTATTCCTTCCTTAACTCATTGCTATGCCCAAAGTCAAGAGGTTGTTAGATGTGTGCTATTAAGAAATGAAACACAAAGAGTCGAGTTTGTGTAATATTTCTATCATTTTGGTAGAAGGAAATTGTTATCATATAATTCTGGTGATTCTGTTTTCAAGTTGAATGTTCTTATATTCTTGCATTTACAACTATCATTGCATAATATTAAATGAATGTCAAATTCCATGCTAATATTTTAAAATATTAACTTTTCTTTGTTCAAACAGTAATAGCAAATTAAAACACCATGGCAAAACCAGGGAGAGATCATTGAATAAAAGAAAAAAAAAGAGTGTATGTTAACAATTTTAACAGAAACAAAAGACTAATTTTCATTTTTCATTTGGGTCTTACAGATTATTTAATCAGTCCTTAATAGCCTCAAGTCTTTTTTATTTTTCAAGTCAATGGGGTCAGTCATGTAACAATTTTGGTCCTATCTCAATAAATTTATAATCAATACTTGGTTTTAAAAAAAGCAAAACTATTTATTTATATTAGGAAATAAAATCCATTCTTCAATACCATTTCTTGGAGTAACTTGCAATGCGGTAGCTTATACTCTAAAGAGACAAAGGTAAAAATTAGGGGCAATTGTTTTTGTGTGTTAACTGGTCAAACAAGGAAAAAAGTTATCACTTTTATCAGATACAATATAGGTATCTCTATAAATAAAGTATCATGAGCATATATAAAAATATTTTCTATTGTACTATTATCAAAATAAGTTAAAATCAGGAAGATCTGGTTAGGCATTTTGGTCTCTTATTATATGATACAGATAGCAGGTCTATGAAGGTGTTTATAATTGTTTTATTGATACCCCTTTGTTCCTATTGTTCCTCCCAAAACCATGACTTGTCTATACCATGAAGGACTTGAAATATGGTCTGCAGCAAAAATTTTCATTACTTTTCTAATTAATATTAAAATTGCTATTTTCCTTAAAATTGCATATGGATCTAAGAACAACATCATCATCATCCAAATTCTCAAATATAAAGTATGCTTTGCTGTAGGGCTCAGAATAACCTGGTCAAGGATCTATCAAACATTTGTAGTGTGAAAATACAAAAATATACAGCTATCAGACCAATAAAGTAACTTAATGAGAAACAATGTTTTTAAAGTTCTGTTTCATGCTAAAAAATTGTTCATAATTCTGTTAATACTTACTGTAAATTTATTATTAAAAATCTACACAAAATATATGTATGAGGAATTACATTGAAATTCTAGATTTCAGAATACTTGGTTGTCTTGTCCTTGACATGTGTACATTAATAATTAAAAATAAGTTTTAAAAAACAAGCAAAAATACAAGACATTATCTTAGTTATATAGCACAGTTTTGGGGCATGGAATGTAAATGATTGTTAAAGGGGTATCAGTTTGCCTGTTATTTTTACCATTAATTAAGGTTTATATATTCTACTTACCTTGGAGAACCCATAATCTACGGAAAAGGAGCAAAATCGTTTTTGTGTCTATTGCTTTGAAAACCAACATTTATTTATTTATTTTTTATCTTTTATTTATTAATTTTTTTATTGAAGCCTATAGTCTGTCATAATTAAGAAGAACAGAGATAATAGAATGCCTATTCCAAGGCATGGTGATAGCTCTACTGAGATTGGCACCTCTCATATGTCACCTCTGTTTCATTATTAACTTGCAAGATATATAATAGTTCATGGGAAATAAATAATCCCAATATAATCTGATGAGGAAAAAAAATGATCAATTCTATGAACTTTTTTCTATTTTAAGAATAGCATGCCAATGAACAGGATTCTATTTCATGGCATTATGTGGGAATAGGGTATGCAAACAGAGAAAACCTTAAATTTTATTCATTTGGGTTTAACCTAACACCATCTAATACACATGAAAAAGTTAGAAAATCTTATAATCCATAGCTTCAGAGACTAGATAGTATCTGTTTCATACAATCATTCCTTCCTCTATTTTGTTAATGTCTAAATTTATTTGGGGAAATTCTGCTAGGGTCTTGATGAGGAAGAGAAAAAAAAAAAATGGTTCTTCTTTCTACTTTGAGGGCAGGAAGAGAGACAGAGAAAGTCTCCCAAACTAGGGGAAACCATAAGTGAGATCTATAAACAAGTATAATCCAGTTACTTCTCCCTGAAAATAATTCTCAAGTTTTTAATTAGGTTATTATTTTAGTCAGTTTTTCTTTTCTGTGACCTAAAGCCTTGAGAAGAATGATTTAGAGGAGCAAAAGTTTACTTGTGGCATATGGTTCCAGGGGTCTCAGGTCAGAGACAGTCAACTGCATAGTTCTGGGTCCAAAGTGAGGCAGAAGATCAGAGCAGACAAAGGAAACTCAGAACATGGCAAACAGGAAGCAGAAAGACAGTCCACTCAACCTGGACAAAGTATGAGCCCCAGAGGCACATCCCTAGTGAGATTTCTCCTCTAGTCACACCCTACCTGCCTTTAGTTATCACCCAGTAAATTCATTACTGAATTAATCTACTCATTAGTTTAAAGCTTTCATAACCCAATACTTTTTATCTATGAAAATTCTTGCATTTTCTAATAGACAAGCTTTTGGGGGACACCTCATATTTAAACCATAACAGGTACTTATTTTATTTTTCCTATAGGGTTATAAGAGATTTTATTTTACATATTCTGGATATTGACCACTTAACAGACATATGGTTTACAAATATTTTCTTCTGTAGGTTTCCTTTTACTTCTGTTAATTGTTTTCTTTGACATGCAGAAACATTTTAATTTGATGTAATTCCATTTGTTTATTTTTTGGTTTTTATCTGTGTTTTTGGTGTCATTCAAAAAGTCATATCAAGTCCAATGGCAAGGAGCTTTTCCTATATTTTCTTTCATGAGTTTTATGACTTCAGGTCTTATGTTTACATATTTAATCCATTTCTAGTTAGCATTTATGTATAATGTAACATAAGGATCCAATTCCATTCTTTTGCATGTGGATATCCAGTATTCCCACAACCATTTATTGAAAATGCATTCATTTCCCATTTTGCATTCTTTCTGTGCTTGTCCATGATAATTTGACTGTGTACTTATAGGTTTATTTATAGGCTGTCTTATAAAATAGATTCCATAATGGCCAATGCCCAAACAGTACTCCCACTGCAGAAGAATAGCAATGATCATCATTCTGGAAACTACCAGAAACAGGAATCCATACATTTATGCACACTCTACCTTAGGCTACTAATTAAGGTCCACCATGCCTGATTATTTATTTGAGTGAATCTAGTGAGACAGAATGTACTTATAAAACTTATGTGGAGTGGGTTTATTACTTATAGCTAGGCAGCAAGCAACAGAATCCTTGGATCTATTATAAATTGATACCTGAAGACTCAAGAAAGTGCCTGGTGGATGGTGTTTTGCCTGTGTATCCCCTACTTTGAAACAGAGCTGACAAATCCTGAAAAGCAGCTTGTCCTGGGTTAGAAAACTCAGGGGTCATGGAACATTCTTCGTAAAACTTTGAAGGACATCTTGATTCTAGGAGAGAGAGAGAGACAAAGCTTGTGCTCTCATGGGCAGTTCTTGCCTAAATGTAAATGTTACACTCCCTAAAAGTGACAGGAATATTGTCTGGGCTATTTCAGGCAGTTGTTACTTATCCTCTCTGTGGTACAGTGTAGGTGATCAGGTCTTGGTTGCATAGTGAGAATACTTTGATTGTCCTAAGATGTCTTGTGGTCATTTATAAAGAAGCACATTCAAATAAAGGATTTTAATTAATTTAAAAAAAAACAGATATCGCATTACCAATATGTGTGATATCTATTTATCTATGGTTATTCCCCCACAACTACCAAAAATAAAGGGGACAGAACTGGATCAGTTCAAAGCCACCCAAAGAATTGTCCTACATGTCTATTTTGTTGCACTATTTTATATATTGGTTTTCAATGCTATTACCACACTGTTTTGATTATAAGTAACCAGGTTTGTTCTTATTCAAGACTGCTGTAGCTTTTTGGATTCTTTTATTGCTTTCACATTGAAGCAGACTGAATTTTGGGGTCCCTTCTGAATTAAGAGGAATTTTGTCTTGCTGAAAGATGGAAACTAAGGGACTACAACTCTTTACCCTTAGAGGTGCCAAAGAAGCTGGGAGCCATATTGCCCCATCTCAGGTCTGTCTGATATAGGCTAACTACAATTCCATATGTACTTTTCCTGTTTCCCCTCTCACATGAATGGATGCAGCTGTCTCTTCTTCCCTGCCTCTTCTCCTTAAAAAATTCTGCTCAACTTCACAGACTTGACGATAAAATTTTTGAGACAATAAACTTCCTTCTATCTTCATTCAAAGGTGGCTTTGAATAAAATTTTGAATAAAAATTTCCTACAAATTTGACAGAATATTTCTTGAGCAGACAGAGTAGTAGTCTAACCTCTTTCCTAGGGGCACTGTTAGAGCCTCCTGATAGCAATGAGTTTTAGAATTGAAAAAATATGTATATATATATATTTTTTTTTCATACATACATATTTTATTATATATATATAATTTACATATTTTAAATATGCCACATATTATATCTGTGATATAATTATATATATATATAATGCCTTTACAATTTTGATAGTGATGGCATTTAGACTGAATCTAATTACCTTATGTTAATATAAATATTTTTAACGATATGAATTCTTCCAATTAATGGACATGGGATAGCCTTATCTTCATTTGTGTCTTTTTCACCACAGTTTAGTTTTCAGTATACAGAGTATTTTTTTTTTTTTTTTGGTTAAGTTTATTTCTAGTCTCTTTAATTCTTTTAAGTTCTGCTTTAATAAAAAAAGACAAAAAGTTGTGCAATATCACTAATCATCAAGGAAATTAAAATCAAAACCAGTATTACACATACCTGAAAGATGGTTCTTATTAAAATACATATACATATGACAAGTGTTGGCAAAGATGTGGGGGAAAAGAACCTTGGTACACTATTGATAGGAATGTAAATTGGTACAACCATTATGAAAACAGCCTGGAAGTTCAAAGCATAGGTACAGTATGCTCCAACAATTGTGCTGCTGGGTATTGAGTTGAATACTGAATATTCAAAGGAGTTGAATACTGGACATTCATTGTAACATTATTCACAACAGGCAAGATATGAAAACAACCTACATATTCATCAACAGATGAATGGGCAAAGAAATGTGGTTATTACATTCAGTTTCATTCAAAGATGAATATTATTATATAGGACATTTTATCTTTTGCAACAACATAGGTGAACCTGGAGGACATTATGCTCAGTGAAATAACTCAACAGAAAGACAAATAGTGCATGATCTCACATACATATTTTTATATAATTTAAATTAGTTACATTCATAAAAGCAGAGAGTAGGATGGCAGTTGTCAATAGCTTGGAAGAGAGGGAAATGAGGAAGAGAGGGAGAATGATGGTCAAATGCTACCACATTTTGGTTATACAAGACAAATAAGTTATTTAGTTCTACTATACACATAGTGCCTGTAGCTAACAATACCATAGTGTGTACTTAAAATTGATTAAGAGAATAGATATTACATTAAGTGTTTATAATATACATATATATGAAAAATAAAAAAAATGAGTTGGACACTTTGGAGGCGATATATATATATATATATATATATATATATATATATATATATATATATATATCATATCTCCTTGATAGCTGTGATAGATTTCACATGTATAACCTTATGCCCAACTCAATGAACTGTATATATTACATATACACAGCATTTTTCATGTTGATCATATTTAATAAAGTATTTTAAAAATGAAAAAGGAACATTTTCCTGAGAGTTATAGAAATGCAGAGTAGATGACTTCATAATGCACCTAGGGAGACTATAGGAAGTGCATTTTTTTTTTTTGAGTCTTGTCAAAGCTTCATACACAGCCAAAGTGAGGTATGAAAGAAAGACACAAACTTCCAGTGATAGGGAATTAGGTAGGATGGACAATAATGATTCATCAGTGAATAGGAAGTCTGAAGATAAGAGGATTTTCTCCCTTTCTTTCAATACTGGGCTGTCTTCTAAGATTTGTTTCCCTGTTGTGAGGAGAGGAAATATAAAGGTGACCTCAGTTGAATTTCCCTACAATTGAGGGAAATTGAGAAGGAAGCTGAGGGGAGATTTAAATTATGAAATGTAGCATATGGGATATAAATAATAGCTGCTATGAAAGTTTATTTTAAAGATATACTTTTATTTACACAAATAAGCCTATAATTTATTTGAACTTTCTTGATTGAAACTAAAGAACCATTGCATAATTTTAGGAATATGATGTGTTGGTGACAAAACATAAAGGGCATCAGGCTCAAGCAAAACTGCTTCTACTTTCATGCCTCTGTGCAAACCACGTAACTGCTACACTTATGTAAAATGAAGTTTTTATTTGACAAACTTCCAAGTAATTATTCTTAGTGATAGAAGTAGCAAATGAAGATTTACTGTCAATCTTCAAATATGTTTCTGATTGGCTATGTCCTTCTTAACTACTGATATTTCATAAAATTCTCTTCACCAAATGTCTTATTCTTATTGCTCCAAATGTTTTTTTTTTCAAATAATCATAGTAATTTTCCAATAAAAGCGAATCTTCACCTCATGAGGTTTAATGATATGTATATATCTTAGGATATACATAAAAAGTATGGTTATACAAATACATTGATGCAAACGTCACATGAATTCTAGAACATTGACTTGATTTTTTTAGCCTTTGATCTGCTAATACCATCTACATTATAGAATGCAGAAATCATTGAAATTATTACAAAAAAAGAATCAGAAAATAAGTGAGTGTTCTTACCATGAAAACAAAAGAAACAAAGCATAATACAAACTGAAAAAAGGGATAATAATATCAAAGCACCACTCCTCTGTAGTTGACATATATGTCCCATCAAATTTCAGTGATTGTTACAAATCTCTAAAAATATAAAATACTATCAGTCTATTTTCTATTTATACCCTAAGATAATTTAATAATGCACAGATGACTCTCTATTTAAATTTTGACATATATTTATGTCTTTACCTACTGATGTTGAACCCTGGTAAAGTGTTGTTTTATTGGCAATCTTTGAACATATTGAACTTATTTTATAACATTTAGAAAAATAAAACTCATATTTACCATTCAATGAGTTTTAGAAACAACAAAACTGTAAAGCATATTATCAAGTAGCACCACTGAGTAATTTCCAGTTGGCAGAGAAATGAGGAAATGAGCTGAAAACCACTAGAGCCACACACCACTAATCTATAAATTGAATTTTCCAGTTAAAAGAGATTTAAATCCCAAATTAGTTAAGACTAGGATAAACAGATGCAGCTTGTTTTGTGCTTCTTACAAGAAACCAGATCTCCAGAGACTGCATTCAAGAGACAGAATCAAGGCATCTCCACACTGGCCCAGTGCTGGGTTATTCTGGGCATTTGCTAAGACAGCTCTCATCTGTTCATAGCCAAAATAGGACCCAGAGAAAGTTTCACTGCCTCTATGTAACTATTGTCAACATTTATGAAAGTAGATTAAAAGCTAAATGGGCTGCCAAACAAATACAACGAACTATTTGAAAATAAACAAGCTAAGTGGATGTGTGTATGAAGATTCATACACATTACATAGAGAAATGAAAAGCGACACGAGTTTTAGAATAACCTTATACAAATAAATTCTGCTTTTCTGAAACAGAAATAAAATATAAATAAGAAAAATTCATCTCAGAAAAATCTTTACAATATATTTTAAAAGAGAATGAAGAATGAGAGATAATTACGTCAATCACCTGAACTTCTAAAAACACCATATTTCACATATTCCATGCTAGTGGTTCTTATACAGCATTTCCAGTTACCCTGGTAGACTTTAAGAGCTGTCTTATTATAGGGAACAGATATATTTGCTGTTAACACTAGAATAAAGATGAACAAATTTCTACCTATATTTTCTTATTTATCCAAGGTAATACTCTTGCATGCAATGTAAGGGAAAATAGTACCCCACACCCTACAGCACTTCAGTGTTCTTATGAGAGGACAAAATGAATTCATCATACTTGATATAAGATTCACAAAATTTAAGAAAAAAGGAAAACTGTAGCATTCTTTCCTTTGAAGCATTTCTAAAAATAGTCAAATTTAGCTTTCAAAAAATTTAGTTTTTACAGAAAGAGCAGGAAAAAATTCACTAATGAAGCCTTACAAATACTATTCTGAAAGACACACATTAAAAATACATACTATTAATAAAATGATAGGAAAATGTGGATTTTAAAAGGTGGTAAATATATGTCAATATTCATAAGAACAATTATTTAATGAGTTTAATAGGGAATGGAGATTTAAAGTTGTGCAAAATAAAAAATATTTTTTTTTGCTTTGGTAATCAATAGTGTTTAACTTTTTTTTTTATTGATGTAGAATTCATCTGACATTAAATTGGCCATTTTGAATTATACAATTCAGTGATATTTAGTTCATTTACAATGTTGAACAATCACTACCTCTGTCAAGTTCCAAAATATTTTCATTACTTCAAAATAATATACTGACAAACTCACTTAAATATAAATGTTCTAATCAACCACTGGAATACACAAAAATGGCACCATATGAGAAAATATTGAGGAAAAGAAAACTTTTTATGTTTTCTGAACTATTATGAGAACTCTACCTTGGTAAATTCTTATCACATTATTTTCAATATATATATATATATATATATATATAGAAATATATATATATATATATATATATATATATATATATAATCTGTATATATATAAATATATATACATATATATATACATATAATCTGTATATATATATATATATATATATATATATATATATATAATCTGTTTATATGCATTAAAATTCGGAAGCAACTCTAAGTGAGGAAGATGCATGTCTAATTCCTTTAACTAAAACAAAGTTAAACACATTTAATGAACTTGTTCTACTTCCCTGTCAGGGTTACACATGTCCTTGGGAGGTCCTTGAGCAATACCCTCCCAAGGTTGAGGTGGACTGTAGGGCGTGGAGAATATGAGCCACTAAAGTATGAGTAGCAAACACTAGAACTTTTAGTTTTCATCTTTTAAATTTCTATTTGAGAAATATGTTTTAAACTTTTATGATATATAATAGCACATCTGTGGTTTTTAAATGAATGACTTTTTAGAAGAACATGATTAAAAAATTTGGGGACCACTAGATTTTCAGAATCCATTTTGCTGTTTCCATGGATACTTAATACACATTTTGAGGTAAACTCTACCCCAAAATCTATTCCTAATAATCCCTGATACAGGCAGCATACAAGTTAATGTGCTTCCTGTATGGCAAAAGTCATGCTCAGTTCAGCCATGATCAGTCATCTTGATTCTCTAAATCTTTCTGTCTAATGCCATCTGGTGTGGTAGTATAACTCACCTGAACTTTTACTTATTGTGGATAATTTTACTTATTGTTGGATAATTTCAATTTTCTGAGACTGATTAATTTTTCTGTGGTCTTGGTCTGGTATTGAAAACAGGAATGTTTTAAATAAGCAGATTGCTATTGGTCAGACCTTCCATGCTTGGAGCTGTCTTTCTCAAAGCATCTGCTTGGGAATGTAATTTTTCCACCTCTACAACTCTTATGTAGGCCATGAATCTATAACCATCCTCGAGGAAAGAACAGTAAAAGCAACACACGCTTAGCTTGGTTTTTATGAGTGCGAGCAAAATTACTTTAAAATTGTTTATGAGGATCAATGAGATCTTCTTGTACTCAAAAGGTCAGATATTCTAGGTCTTGGGTAATTTTTCTTGATTCTTCAATAAGACATGACTTAGGCTCCATATAAATACCCTGAATTTCCAGACAGTACACTCCCTAGTAATTTCTATACTTCTCTTAAATATTTTTTATTCTCTGAATTTTCTGTAGGTTGGTCTCATTCTTTCAGTTCTCTATCCTCAGAATCATTTAATGGGTCCTTCATCTCTCTCAGTGATGTGTTTTAGCCATTAGTGTGTGTGGTGGAAATACATACAACATTCAAGGACTCACATTGGGAATCACTGTACTGAGAGAGGCCTGGTTCTCTCCCTTTTGGTTTAGGATTTGTGAAAGGAGCCAGAATTATCTTCTTCTCTGCTTTTTACCCCAAAAAGAATAAGGAACTGGGAGGGGGGAATTGTATATGCCTGGTGATGAACATGCACTTTATCAGCTGTTGGTGTTTTTCTTTGATGTTTTTCACATAATATTTATTTTCACATATCAACCATTTGTATCAATTGAAGCAGTCTGAATAAATGTAATCAAGAATACAGAACTGATATAAATGCTTCGAACATGGATTTTTACTGAATTAGTAGTTAAGTTGAATTGTGTCTTATCTACAAAACAAATAACATTTTTAAAAAGTAACCATTTCTTGGGTTACATATTTAAAAACACATGATTAATTAAGGAATATAATAAACCTAATTATAAATACATCAACCTGTTTCAGAGATGTTGATATTCCAGCTACTCCATTTGAGAAAATTGGAATACCTAGAAGTACTGAAATCATGGCATCTATATTATCCTGGATATAATGTTGGTCTTTGTCTATTTTGTGGGATGGAAGGGCAGGTATAGGAAATGATGGTGAGTACAGTTGGGGACCAGGATATACATCTCCAAAGCATGAAGAATTGCTGGACTGAACACAGTTAAGAAGAAGCAGATGCAGAAAGGGCTTCTACAGTTTCATTTATCTAAATGTAACAGGTTTACAGAGACAAGGGAATCCTTCGCCCTTTTTTACCATACAGAACCAAGTAAACTACTGAGGACAGTTTTATACTCTTCTCAGTATGGAAATGACACAAGAAAATTTATACTAAAAGCTTTACTATGTAGCCTTATTTTGCCATTGTTTGCCTTTTCCCAGCTTGCCACCTGTAGAAACTTGAAGTCTTCCCTTTTTTGTCACTTCTCTAAAAATTCGCTGTTGTATGTTGAAGGTGCCATATAAGCTTTTTTTAAATTATTATTGGTTGTTCAAAACATTACAAAGCTCTTGACCTATCATGGTTCATACATTAGATTCAAGTGGGTTATGAACTCCCATTTTTACCCCAAATACAGATTGCAGAATCACATTGGTTACACATCCACATTTTTACATAATGCCACATTAGTAACTGTTGTATTCTGCTACCTTTCCTATCTTCTACTATCCCCCCTCCACTCCCCTCCCATCTTCTCTCTCTACCACATCTGCTGTAATTTAATTCTCTCCCTTGTTTTTTTCTTTTTTTTTCCCTTTCCCCTCACAACCTCTTATATGTAATTTTATATAACAATGAAGGTCTCCTTCCATTTCCATGCAATTTCCCTTTTCTCTCCCTTTCCCTCCCACCTCATGTCTCTTCTATTTCTCTCTTTAGGGCTCTGTAGTTTTCATTGTATAAATCTTTCACCTCTTTTTTTAGGTTGATTCCCAAGTATTTTATTTTTTTGAGGATATTGTGAATGGGGTGGTTGTCCTCATTTCCATTTCAGAAGATTTGTCACTGATATACAGGAATGCCTTTGATTTATGCATGTTGATTTTATATCCTGCCACTTTGCTGACTTCATTTATTAGCTTTAGTAGTTTCTTTGTAGACCCCTTTGGGTCTGTTAGATATAGTATCATATCATCTGCAAATAGTGATAATTTAAGTTCTTCTTTTCCTATTTTTATGCCTTTAATTTCTTTTGTCTGTCTAATTGCTCTGGCTAGTATTTCGAGAAATAAATTGAATAGAAATGGTGAGAGAGGGCATCCCTGTCTTGTTCCAGATTTTAGAGGGAATGCCTTCAGTTTTTCTCCATTCAGAATGATGCTAGCCTGAGGCTTAGCATATATAGCTTTTACAATGTTGAGGTAAGTTCCTGTTATCCCTAGTTTTTCTAGAGTTTTGAACATAAAGGGATGCTGTACTTTGTCGAATGCTTTTTCTGCATCTATCGAGATGATCATGTGGTTCTTATCGTTAAGTCTATTGATATGGTGAATAACATTTATTGATTTCCGTATATTAAACCAGCCTTGCATCCCAGGGATGAATCCTACTTGATCATGGTGCACAATTTTTTTGATATGCTTTTGTATTCAATTTGCCAGGATTTTATTGAGGTTTTTTGCATCTAAGTTCATTAGAGATATTGGTCTATAGTTTTCTTTCTCTGAAGTGTCTTTGTCTGGTTTCAGGATCAGGGTGATGTTGGCCTCATAGAATGAATTTGGAAGAGCTCCTTCTTTTTCTATTTCTTGAAATAACTTGAAAAGTATTGGTATTAATTCTTCTTTGAAGGTTTTGTAAAACTCCACTGTATATCCATCCGGTGCAGGGCTTTTCTTGGTTGGTAGTCTTTTGATGGCTTCTTCTATTTCCTCCTTTGTTATTGGTCTGTTTAAATTGTGTGTATCTTCCTGACTCAATCTGGGCAAATCATATGACTTAAGAAATTTATCGATATCTTCACTATCTTCTATTTTATTGGAATATAGGGTTTCAAAATAATTTCTAATTATCTTCTGTATTTCTGTAGTGTCCGTTGTGATATTGCCTTTTTCATCCCATATGTTAGTAATTTGAATTCTCTCTCTTCTTCTCTTCATTAGCATGGCTATGGGTCTGTAGATCTTATTTATTTTTTCAAGAACCAACTTTTAGTTTTATCAATTTTTTCAATGTTTTTTTTTTGTTTCAATTTCGTTGATTTCTGCTCTGATTTTAATTATTTCTTGCCTTCTACTACATTTACTGTTGTTTTGTTCTTCCTTTTCTAGGGTTTTGAGATGAAGTGTGAGTTCATTTATTTGTTGTTTTTTTTTTTTCTTTTTTGGAGGAATGAACTCCAGGCAATGAATTTCCCTCTTAAAACTGCTTTCATTGTGTCTCATAGATTCCGATGTGTTGTGTCTGTATTTTCATTTGTCTCTAAGAATTTTTTGATTTCCTCCTTTATGTCTTCTGTAACCCTTTGATCATTCAGTAACATATTGTTCATTTTCCAGGCGATGCAGGATTTTTCCTTCCTTCTTTTATCATTAATTTCCAGTTTCATTCCATTATGATCAGATAAGATGCATGGTATTATATCCACACCTTTATATTTACTAAAACTTGCCGTATGGCATAATATATGGTCTATCTTTGAGAAGGATCCATGTGCTGCTGAAAAGAACGTGTATCCACTTGATGATGGTTGATATATTCTATATATGTCGGTTAAGTCTAGGTTATTGATTGTTTTATTGAGTTCTATAGTTTCTTTATTCAGCTTTTGTCTGGAGGATCTGTCCAATGGAGAGAGCGGTGTGTTGAAGTCACCCATAATTATTGTGTTGTGGTCTATTTGACTCTTGAACTTGAGGAGAGTTTGTTTTATGAACGTTGCAGCACCATTGTTTGGTGCATATATATTGATAATTGTTATGTCTTGTTGGTGGATGGTTCCTTTTAACAGTATATAGTGTCCTTCTTTATCCCTTTTGATTAATTTAGGTTTGAAGTTGGTTTTATTCGATATGAGTATGGCCACTCCTGCTTGCTTCCAAGGACCATGTGAGTGGTATGATTTTTCCCAACATTTCACCTTCAGCCTGTGTATGTCTTTTCCTATCATATGAGTCTCCTGAAGGCAGCATATTGTTGGATTTGTTTTTTTAATCCAGGTTACTAGCCTACGTCTCTTGATTGGTGAATTTAAGCCATTAACGTTTAAGGTTACTATTGATACATGGTTTGTACTTCCAGTCATGCTTATTTATTTATTTATTTTAATATGGCTAGTTTTTCCTTTTTGGTTATTTTTTTTTCTTCCCTTTACTGAGTTACCTCCCACTGTTAGTTTTGGGTGCTGTTTTTAAATTCCTCTTCTTGTAGTGTTTTGCTCAAAATGCCTTGCAGTGCTGGTTTTCTGGCTGCGAATTCTTTTAACTTTTGTTTATCGTGAAATATTTTAATTTCATTGTCAAATCTGAAGCTTAATTTTGCTGGATATAGTACTCTTGGTTGGAATCCATTATTTTTCAGCATTTGAAATACATTGTTCCAGGATCTTCTCGCTTTCAATGTCTGTGATGAAAAATCAGCGGTTAACCTAATTGGTTTAACCCTGAATGTAATCTGCCTCCTTTCTCTTGTAGCTTTTAATATTCTCTCCTTGTTCTGTATGTTGGATATCTTCATAATTACGTGTCTTGGAGTTGGTCTATTATGGTTTTGTATGTTTGGGGTCCTGTAGGCTTCCAGGATTTGGCAATCCATTCCATCTTTCATATCTGGGAAGTTTTCTAAGATTATTTCATTCAATAGATTGTTCATTCCTTTGGTTTGAACCTCTATACCTTCTTCTATCCCAATGAATCTCAAGTTTGGTTTTTTTATGACATCCCATATCTCTTGGATGGATTGCTCGTGATTTCTTAGCACCCTTTCTGTGTTGACTATGTTCTTTTCAAATTGATAAACTTTGTCTTCATTATCAGATGTTCTGACTTCTATTTGATCTAGTCTATTTGTAATATTCTCATTTCAGTTTTTGATTTGGTTTATGATTTCCTGCATTTCTAGGATTACTGTTTGATTTTTTTAAAAAATCTCTATCTCCTGGTAGAGCTCATTCTTTGCCATTTGAATTTGCTTATGTAATTTGTTTTCAAAGTATACTTTCATTGTTTGAACTTGCTGTCTAATGTCTTCTCTAAGATTCCGTTCCATCTGAGTTAGGTATGCCTTGAGTTCTTTCTCTGTCCATTTTTCTGATGCCTCTAGGTTCTCCTGTGAATTTAAGTTGTCCTGCATTGTTTGTAATCCTTTTTTCCCTTGTTTTTTCTGGTGCTCACATTACTTTCCAACTCTGTTTGACTGTTGTGTTTCTGTTTTCTCCTTTACATGTGTTTTGTTTTTTATAGTTTCAATATCTCTCCTTTGTGTTGGGAGACAATGTTTAGAGATGTTGGATTTAATTGTGATTTAAGGTAAATTCATTAGTTTCATTAAAGGCCTACAGATTTTGATGGCATATAGAGAATTGACGTTTGAACTTAGGATTTTATGTTAAGGTCAGGCGATTTGATCTTATGGAGGTTAGTATATGTTAGCTTCTTTGGGGGGTTGCTCAAATGCAGGTGGATATTAACAAGAGAATAGACAGGAGTACTTGGGGGTAGTTAAGGGCTTAGGCGGACTATAGACCGATTTGTAGTATTCATCTATTTGCATTTATTAAGTTATACGTAATCTGGGTGGTTATGCTTAATTGTAAAGATGGGGAAAAGGTAAGGAAGCAAACCAAGAAAGAGAGAGGGAGAGAAGAAAGAAAGAGAATAGAATAGAAAAGAAAAAGAAATGATAAAAAATAATAAAATGCAGTAAAATATAAATTACAATTAAAAAATAATTAAAAAAAATAAGATTAAAAAATTTAAAAAAAAAGGCACTGTTAGGCTTCTATTTTCTTTGCTTCCAGTAGGTGGTGCTGTGCCTTCCGGGCCAAGATTTTGCCCTCCGGCTGTAGGAAACAATCCGTGTGAGGCCGCTGCTATCTCCCCCACCTGGTGTCTCTCCAAACCTGTTAGCTTAGGTTTATTCCTGGTCTCTAGTCTCCTCGCTTCTCCTGCCAGACAGGCCTTCCCCAGTGTGATACCTCTCCGCAGTTCAAGCTACACTCTGGGCCTGCAGTTTCCTGGATGTGGAGCGTGGCTATTGGGAACCAGCCCATATTGTTTTGATTGCCTCCGATAGCCACTCCTCCGAGAGAGCTGGCGAGACAGGTTTCATTTTCGCCACTGGTGGGAGGGGGGAGTTGGAGGTCAGGTGCCTTTACCTTTCCCCACGCCTCTGTTCACACTCACCCTGTTAATCACACCCCCAGAAAACCGGGGAGAGACTTTTGGTGATTTCCCCGCTGTATGGGAGATGGGCTAAATGGCACACACCTGTTTTATCGCTGAACTTGCTGCATTCTGTCGGAAACTGGCGATGGTGACGTCAGCTCTCCAAGATGGTGACCGCTGGCTTCCTCGGTGGGCTGTCCGGTGTGGAGGACAGAACTGGACTGCTTCCTTCTCCTGTCTCAAACCCAGAACTCAGCCCGAAGCACAGTGAGGGCACAGCCAGCAGGACCCCACAGCATCTGCAGCACCGTTCCTCTGAATTGCTAACACGCCGTTTCTCGGTGTGCCGCAGTCTCTAGCAGTGGGGTGGGCCACCGATAAATCAGGCTGAATCTCCGTGCGCACACGTCACTCGATATTGAGCCCCAGTAACCGATCCTCAGGTGATGGAAATCCTTCCTCTAGGTTTCGGTGCACCCCAATTTTGCTGGAAATTCCTAACAAGATAGCTTTTGGCCGTTCTAACTCGTTATTCACTTGCGCAGTGACGCGGTACACGGGGGTGATGCACTCTATTCGCCGCCATCTTCCCATATAAGCTTGAATTCGAATCTACTTCTTTAAAAACTACTTGTGCTGTTGATATCTCCTATATATGTGAATGGTTTATTTTTCTCTTGTCATTCCTTTTTTTTGTAAACAGTGGTTCTTTTCATCTAGAAGCCTAAGGTGGTTATTATTTTTCCCTTAAAATAAAGTTTGTTCTATTCATTGCTTTATGCTGTATTAGTTTTAATTCTCCCTTTTTTCCTCATTTTGTTGTTATTGTTGCTTTTATTGCTAGGACACTAGGACACCATCACCATATTTTTGTTTGTTTGTTAAAGCTATAGAAAATCTTAATTATCAGCCCTTGCATATGAACATTCACATCATTGTTCCACTGATTCTCCCTTAATAAAAATGTTTTCCAATCCCCACTTATCTCTTTGTATTGTCACAGTTTCCAAAATAGGTCTTTTAGCTTCATATTATCTACATTTCAAACATTTCACCTAAAAATCTGGGTTAGCTTTTTCAACCAATTTATTAGCACAGTTATCCATAGAAGGAAGTAGGAAGGGGATCTGCATATCCCCTGGAACAGAAGACAGGGGTTCCGCAGGTGGAGTAGCCAAAATATCAATATCTCTTGAGCAGGTGGATGTGTGTTTATAATTATGTTAGTGGAATCTGAAACTCTCATATACTATAATTACCCAAGTGGGCATAGAAAGATGATATCAAAGTCTAGAACAGTGAAAGTGACACCAGTCTTGAAAATCAGTATCAGGTCCTTATTCCCTTGGTATTGAAGATTAAACACCAGAGAATACTGAGGCTAGGGTAGAAAACACGTTTAATTTAAGAGATAGAACAGAAATAGACTTCTCTAAAGAAGAGAAGGGGACCCAAAGCTGGAATCTGTGGAAGGGGTGTGTTTTGTTCCTTGATAGATTTCAAGTTTTCTTTCTTGCCTTGACTTCTTCTTTTCCTATCTTGCCTACATGACCAAAAGGCAGAAAAGAGCATCCAGGGGTTATGCATTAGTATCTCTTTGTGTTGGGAGGAGTGATCCCCTAGAGATGTTGGTAACCTTGAAAACAGGTTGAGAGGGCTGGGGGAAGGGTTCTGGAGTTGTTAACATTTTATTTCCTTTTCTTTGAATTGGCCCCCATCTTTCTGACCTGATCATATGTTGGGTACACTATCTGTCCTTTCCCCTGCAATGTCACCATTTAACACTGTGCCGCAGGCCGGCTGCAGGAAAATAATCAGGGGGGTGACCAGTAACTTGTGTATGTTGATACAGCAGGAGTGGGAGCCATTTATTGTAGGACAACAGAGGTATTTATACATTCCACACAGCTTATCTAATTAGCATAAACTAGATACATCAGTCAACCAATAAGGAATCTCCACACTTAATGGCTCGCTGGCGTTACTTCACAAACCACTCCCTCTGGCATTTTGCCAGGCGCCATCCAGACTTGTTTACAGACTCTAACAACACTGCTCAAATGATTTGGGTTTGAGAAAATGTAAAAAATTATGATTCTATAATTTTTAAAATCTTCATTCCAGAAATTCTACATGCACATATCTTAAACCTTAGTTGGTTACTTTAATTTTCTTATCAAAATGACAACAAAGTGGAAAATTATATAGATTGCTGATGCAGAATATGTGTTTTGCACATCTTTTGTTCATCTGGTTATAAGCCTTTTATAATATCTGATTCCTTTATTTAAGATCTTAGAATGGAGCTTAGAGTTTATTAAAAGCCTGTTATTTTCTAATATCAGATAACAGACTTTAGAGATACTTTGTCACTTTTCTTTTCTTAAGAGTTGGATTAGGGCCCAAGAGTTTAAAGAAAAGCTAAGTGAAAAAAAAATGGTAATTGCTAACATTTGAATGTTTATTAAATGACAAACATGTGTAAAATATAGGTCACATATTGGGCTCTTAATGTTATATCAAGTTGTTCAACTTCTACTACAGATCAAATAATTCAAGAACCAGTCTAAAAACATTTTAGCAAATCTCTCTGTAAGAAAACAGAAAGAGTGAGAACATTTGACTCCAGCACACAGATTCTGTCAAGCAAGTGCAGCACTAAATATTGAAAAGCAGAAGTGAATACCTTGGGGGAAAAAAAAAAAAAAAAAAAAAAAACTACAAGAATCCTGTGTCTTGTGGCTGAAGCACTTTGTGTTTCTGGAGCTCCAGTGCCTGAGGTGGTTCCATGCAGGTCCTGACACCCTAGCTGTTGTGCTGAAGGCAGCTCCTGTGATGAGAATTCTACAAGGATGGTTAAGACCTAGTCAGACCTTCCACAGACTGTCTGCTTGTTCCAACACAGGAAGCTTCTTTTTTGCAGCCTACTTGGACATCTCTAAATTAATACTCTATATGAGAAATCCCTTTTTGCTTACACTAGAGGAACATTTATTTTCTGCAAACATAACACTGAAACACATGGAGCTTATAAACAGGATGAGTGAGGTTAGAAGAAGTTAAATGATGTACTCTTGGTCACATGACTAATGAGAGTTATCACCTGGCAGTGAAGGTGTCTGGAATCTGCAATCATAGCCAGGGTGCCATTTTGCAGGATTTCCTTTATGCTTACACATTTTGATTTTCAATATTTGAATAAATAATGGAGTTTACAAGAACAAAGGTTAGTGCTTAATCTAGTATAGCAGCTATTTTAATATTGCTAATAATAAAATACCTTCGAGTAATTTAAATCATTAATATTTTTAATATTTTAGAAATACTATAGTTTCTAATATGTTATTAGCATTTTATTTTGTCATATATTTATAGTTTATTGTGCTACATGGGAGGAATTGAATAAGAAAAGGAAATAATTGGTCTTGGTTTACTTTGGATAACTTCACTCAGTTATGAACATACTATTTATTCAAAAAGGCATAAACATGGCTTAATACTTTATTACTTAGCTAAATTTAAAGTTATGTTGTAGAAACATTTTGGTAAAAGCTAAATATATAATTCAATAAGGAACAAAAATGTACTAAAATAGTTAGGATTGTTTGCCTGTTTCTTGGCTATCAAATAATAGATTTCTACATTCTTCTAGTAACTTCAATGAAAGAAGTAATACCACCACTGAGACTAAAAGTTAAAAAAAAAAGAATGACTAGAAAAACAACCAAGTCTTTGAGATCACTAATGAAAGTATGAGTTTTATTTAAAATAATGATGAAAATGAAAGGCTTTATGCTTCCTCTTCCTGAAATGTTACAGAATAGCTAAATAGTAAGATTTTTTATCATAATATGTGTCACCCAAAGAAAATTACATTATAAATAAAATAGAAGATAAAAGCTAGGGTTTTACATTTAAAATTGTATAAATCTAAAAAAACAAAGTTGAATATATTTGTTTACAAAAAAATAGCTTGAAAGAAATCATACATAAAAAAATCTGTTTTCTTAAATTTATATATATATATAATTTTTTTTCTGGATATTGGGGCTTGAACTCAGGGGCACTCAACCACTGAGCCACATCCCTAGCCCAATTTTGTATTTGGTTAGAGACAGGTCTCACTGAGTTGCTTAGTCCTGGCCATTTCTGGGGCTGGCTTTGAACTCACCATCCTCCTGCTTCAACCTCCCGAGATGCTGGAATTACAGGCATGCACCACCACACCCAGCTATATGATATTTTTTAATTGATAAGTTAATATAAATATTGCATAATAGATTCAATCTATATTAAAATAATCACTCATACTAAGACTAGTCTATTGGAAATACTTCTTAAATAAATTATTATGCAAGAGTTATTTTCTAGTCAAAAGAGATATGGAAATTTATTCTATCACTAGACACATACATTGAGTCCCCAAATTATTTAAGTATTAAACATCTAATGTTATATTAGCTAAAAATGTCACTCCAATTATTGTTTTACAACCAACCACTATCTGGTTGTTCCAAATCTTTTTGGATTTTGAATTTGCTTTATGACACTATTTAATTAATTCATCTCAACAAAGGAAAGTATCCATGACACTCCTCTCTTGGAAGCAACTTGAGGAAATGATATTCACCAAGTCCAAACTACAAATGGAACTACTTCTTTTCCCCTAATTTTTATTTTTTTTGGGGTGGGCAGGTACTGGGAATTAAACTCAAGACTTCTCAACCACTGAGCCACAACCTCAGCCCCATTTTGTATTTTATTTAGAGGCAGGATCTCACTGAGTTGCTTAAGCATCTCACTTTTGCTAAGGTTGGCTTTGAACTCTCTAGCCTTCTGCCGTAGCCTCCCAAGTGCTGGGACTACAGGCATGCCACCATGCCTGGCTCTTTTCCTTTGAATTAAGGAAAGAAATCAGACTTCCTCATTTTCTGCAATAGAATGGTGGCTGTACCCTTATTAGAGTGAGGAGAAGCCAGGATAGACCACATCTCCCTTGGTAACTGATTTATTTTCTTTCTTCCATATACAACTAGGAGAAAAAGATAAGAGATAGAGTTAAAATCTTTTCTTGCTGTTGCTGTTTTATTAAATAAGGATTCTGCTTGGGGGCAAAAGGTAATACATTTGAAAGGGGGGGAATGACACTCTTACATCTACCAATGATATCAGAAAATCAGTCATTAATTATAATGATACAGGTAGCTATCAAGAAAGGGAAAAACTGGCTTAATATTTGTTTGAAACACAACTTTCCTGTTAACTGCCTACTGGCCATTGCATAGAGAAGTCAGCTTGTAGACTTAGGGACAATGTGAGCTATTACTTCAAATTATAATAAGAATTATCAAAAACATAAGCAAATATTTAAAAACTACCTTGAGCAATGGGAGTAGAAAGGGAGGGGAAATTTTGGTCACAGGATACAAAATTTCTGTGAGACAGTGGGACTAAGTTCTGGTGATCTATTGCACAGCAAACTGACTTCAGTTAGTAATAATGTGTTTCATATTTCAAAATTGCTGAAAGAGTGGATTTTAAATATTGTCACCAAAAAGAAATGATAAATATGTCAAGTGATGGATATGTTACTTAGCCTATTTGTTTATTCTACAATGTGTACTGTATCAAAACATCACATTATACCCCATAAAAATAAGGAATTGTCAAGTTGAAATAAAAATGATATAATTTGCTTTGATGACTGATGTCTGTGTTGAAAATTAAAAGAAATCAATGATAGCACTCATCCAGCAAGTTCCAGAAGAAAAAGGCTAACTCATGTCTGCATTGTGCAAAAAGTACAGACTCTGCTCACTGATTACCTGCACAGCCATCTGCTCAAGGATGAGCTGACATCATGGGCTTCCTAAAAGCCCTGGAGTTGAAAGAAATATCCAATGCTTATAATGTTTCTCTAAAGGGTAACAAAAGAGTCATATCATAAATAGGGGATTAGGCTTATTCCACTACCTCTGTTGACTGTTAGACATAATTAATTTCCCCAAAAGAGTCATCCTCTCTTTTTGTTATATTTTTCATTTTCTCCATATAAAGAGCAGTAGATATAGGCAAACAGTAGCAAACGTAAATAAGCGTGCACACACACACACACACATATACAAGGCTGCACACATACACACCCTTTCTGTGGATTAATAATAAAAGAGTGTTTATTTGCTACCTTAAGTCTTTTTTCTTATTTTTACAAGAGTGATTATAAATTTTTATACACTACTGCTTTATTGTCTTCAAAGAAAACATGCTTTTTATTGTATTGATTTTAGAACTTACATCTCTAGTCTACTTTAGGTTTGATTGCTCTGGTCTTAAGATGGAATTTATTTCATGAAAAAAATATATGTAACTACCACATTAGAAAGAGAGAAACTCCCTGTAGAAGCATATGAATGAAGTTATTGAAAATAAATTGCTATAAAACCCATGTCTCCAAATGAGGATTATGAACACGGTATGAAACAGGGCATTGGATTACTTGCCAAGGTTATTCTTTAACAAATCTTCAGGGCTTCTTTTATTTTTGAGAAAAACATATTTGATCTAATGTTACAAACTGCCACAGGAATAAATTTGAAAGCACCGAAGTTAGTCTTTAAAGAGATATCTTTATTGGTATATTTCAGATTTAGTAGGTTCTGAGAAGATTAACTCCATACCGTCAGCTGTATTTCATTGAGGTATTCTCACTCTATTTTTAAATAATTATAGCCAGAAAATAGTAATGTAGCTAAGGAAGAAAAATTCGAAATTCTAACTTGTCAAAAGTATTAGTCACATCATTTTTTCTTAGAATACAAATATACTCTAGCACAAAGTCAGGCCTTCTGGAAGAGTGAAAGGCATTTGGTAAAACCGCATCACCTCCCCATACTAGCATCTAAAGATTCCTTCCTTCCATATTTTCATTTATATATTTTTCAAGACAAAATACCAAAGTAGCCATCTTATTGTTCTCGTCCTATTGCCACTTTACTACTTGACACTGTACTGAAAATCAAATATAATTTCACAGATAATAAAATTAAATATATGCATTATTTTTTACATCCATAATTTGTTGCAACTTAATCCTTTGAACTGATTTTGGGTATTTTCTTCTTTTGTAACAGTACATAATTTGAATTAATTATTTTTAAAAAGGCTAGGGAATAATTTACAGAGAAAATTATATGTTCAGTAACAAGAAATCAAAACTTTATGTATCTTCAGATCATTCAGTTTTGAATATAAGTGAAAAAATGTACTTTGAAGATATATATGTGAGGACATCATTGAGGTAATAAAAGGGAAACTTCATATCATATGAGCCAAGTCATCTTTACTTCAAAATTAAATAAGAAAATCAAAATCAGTAACAGGTAAGTTTCTGCTAAAGAATTTTTTTAGTATTTACTTATTTTTTTAGTTGTAATTGGACACAATACCTTTGTTATTTATTTATTTATTTTTATGTGGTGCTGAGGATCAAACCCAGGGCTTTGCACATGCTAGCCGGGCGCTCTACAACTGAGCCACAATCCTAGCCCCAAGTTTCTGCTGAAGAATTTTAATATTATTAAAATAGAATAAAGTTTTAATTAGCATAGGAGGAGGAAAAAATATCAAAGTGGTAATAAATTAAACCATTTTGTTTGATTCATGTATTTTCAGTATGGATATATAAAAATAATTGGAGAGTAAAAATATTATTTAAAAATATGTTGCTGCCTATTCACAAATTCTGCAAAATATTTACTAAAAAATAAATAAGAAAATTTCATAAATTTATATTTTTGAAATGGAAAATAAAAGTGATAATGATAATAATTTTAATAACACTTTCATGTACATATTTAGTAAAAGGGGTACTCATATAAGATGAGCAAAGTGGGGGAGCTGAATTCTATTTCATAAATTAGTTATGATGGTTGAAACTGAGCCTGATGATATGCTTTGATTCTTTTAAAAGGTCAATTACCTTTTTGGTCTTTTTAGAAAATTGTTGGAAAGGAAATCTTTCTATAGAGGTCACTGATATTAAGTATTTCCCTTAAATTTGTCCTTGGTCATATGAGAAAGTTTTATTATGACCTTAGGGTATCTGTGATAAATTGATAAGGATATCTTTAAATGAATATGCTACTATAATATAAAGCATTTGGTAATGAAACTTGAGAAGTACAACTTTCTTAGAGAGGTGGTTTGGAGTTTGAAGAAAATCAGCTTGTTTTGAGCTACCTCAGTGAGTGGAGCCTTATTGCTAGATCTTCCCTTATCACCAAAAGGCATGCTGTTCAGAATCACATTTTCTTCCTGTCATTATTCATGTCTGTGAAGTCTGATTAAAAAAACACAGAAGGCATCAGGAGATAATGAGACATTTTTGTAGGGCAATGGTAAAGACAAGCCTACATATTTTACATTGACTATGGTGGCAAGAAAAGAGTACTATCAGTTTCTACAAACTAAACTTGATTTATCCAGTGGTTTTATTGAGTCACCCAGTGGTGTGTATACTATACCCAAGCCACTGCCAGGTAGCCACCTGGATGTTATGACAAAATTTATCAAGTGGAAAATGACAACATTACTTTCTCATAAAACTCAATGTGAAAACTACATAAGAAAATGGGAGAGTTATTAAACAATGTAACATATGAAATATATGAAGACATACGTTATTATGACTGAGCTGAACAATATTTTTAAGTTTGCAAAGGTTTTGCCTCTATAAGATGAATTGGGAGTGTGTGAGATATTGCTTAGTTGGTATTATTTGAAAATACCCATTCTTAACATTCTTCATGGGGGCTGTCTCATTCCCCAGGAATGAAAATTGATTCTTGGGAACTAAAAGATTCTCAGGTATTATGAAGGCAGCAGTGCTCTACAGCATAACCCTACTTATAGTTTCTTTAGAATATACTTCATAAGAAACAATATGGAAAAAAGTTTAAAATATTGTCTCTTTAGTAGTTTGATAATGAAAAAAGAAAGAGAGGAGCACGTTCTCTTTTTTCTTTCATGTTTTCAGCTTTTGAATGTCATCTTTTCCCTAATAGTAATGATATAAAATATGTGAGCATACACCTGGCTTACAAATATAGAAGGAAAAAAATAAAGAATGAAAGTACCAGACCTCAAGTGACTCATTCACTGGGGATTGTACCCAGGGCTTCATGCATGCTAGGCAAGAGATCTACCTCTGAACTGTTCACCCAATCATTCACACTTCAGTAAATGAATCTTTCTTTTATATCATCTTCAAAGGGTATTGAGGCTGGATAAATTGCTAGAATTTGAAAAATGAGAAGTAGAAAACATAAAACTTACCATATTGCATGGGGACCACTGGTAACAAATTAATAAGTAAGAGTTACTAATCTCCAAGTAATTTTAGTCCTCTGTTTTTCTTCCAACACAGAGGATGTTCTTATGTGATACTGTCTCTCCTTTAGAGCACAGTTCCCTCAAGTTGTTTGAGCAACAGATCTATATTTCTTTCTCTGACTTAATAGAGGGTGACAGAGAACAGCAAAACTATTCTGTCTTTAAACACCAATACTCCATAACTTCCCTTCTCTCCTAGCATCTCTCCTATCCCTACTCCAGTACATTGTGAATCCAAGAATTCTCTTGTCTGTGGCCACCAGCTATTGCACTTCATCAGTGTGGGAAAAGTATGGAGTAAGGTAGTTATGATTAGAATTCCAAACACACTTTTGTTACCTAGATCCATGTGGGATTATATTTAAAATAAATTGAGATTACTTCTGTTAAAAGGCAAAAAAATCTTACCAAAATGATAATTGAATTAGTAAAATATTGTCAATGGCTTTGTAAATACAAATCAGTGCCTGAAGTCTAATGTATTACTTTTATGTAACTTCATAGAAAGGGGGACATAAATGCAAATATATAAGTTTTTTAACAGACATGCACTACCTTCATTTGTTTTTGGTAAGATCTTAAATTCAAGAAGAATATATTATTAGTGTTTTTTTTTTTTTTTTTGCTTGTTCCTACTGTTCCTACAATGCACAGAATGCTATTTTGCTGGTATCTGTGGCTTAGTAAATATCAAATGGTCATTATCCTTGCTTTAACATAGCCATACTATGCTCTGAGTTTCACTATGTTTCAGAATAAAGTAAAATGGCATTGTGGAATCAATTTTTCTTTAAGTAGAATGATCTAGGCTTTTATTTGATTGTTGAATCATTTACTCACTCAGATAGCAAATACTTGGTTTGGAACCTTTTCTGACCTAGCACATCTGCTAGAAGTTGAAATCATTGTTGTGAAACAGACACATTGGTACCCTTGGAGAACTTATGGGAAGTACATACAGAGTGGCATGTTGTTATTGTCATTTTATTTTTTGTTTTATGGAAGTGGAAAAAAAAAACTCAGACAGTTTTTAATTTGACAAGAATTTGGTCTCTAAACCGAATTGCTGATTGAAGTTACATGCTTGTCTTGCTGACACACCAATGACACTTGAACTTTGGGTGATGCTGAGTGGTGGGCACAGTAGCAGTCACATACATGTCTAGTGTTTTGGATAGTAGGAGATAATGAAGCTTCCTTTCAGGGAAAAAATGAGATTCAGAATAATAAAAATACGTCTGCTAGAACATGGCAACATGGCAGAAATTGATAATGGTATTTTCTGGGAGAAAGCTCACTTAGAAGAAAAATCACAGAAAACAGCATACAAACATGTTGTTTACACTTAAGGTAGATTCAGCATAATGCTAGAAGTGCTAACCACATGATTGTCCATTGAGCTGCACCTCTAAAATTAAGTAGAAGACATATCCTCTTTCAAAGCTTAAGGAAATGTTACAGCATAGAAAAATCACTGGAGCCACAACAATGACTCTGGAAACAGGCCAAATGATTTACTGCAATACTTGTTTGGAGATACAGACCTTCAGAAGGATGCACCAAAAGATTTTCAGTAGCATGAGAGGCACCAGAGTTCATGGAGACCCAAAGACTTGTCAGGATCTTCCTGAGAGCTAATCGAGACTACAGAAAATATATGGTATTGCCCTAACTCCATCATCAGTAAGCATGTTGACCACTGCAATATTCATTAGAGGACCATCAATTTTGGGGAGCATCTAGCATCAGATGCAGCAATAATGAGCCAAGAATGACATTCCTCCATACCCTGAGGACAACTGAACAGAAATGGTAGTTGAGGGCTTGGAGATACTATGTTTGTAGACATCATTGTTGGTTGATATTAGATAAGGTGTTGTCAAAGACTTTCTATAGTGGGTCAGGTAACAAATATTTTTGGCTCTGCAGGCTATATATCTATTGAAACTGCTCACCTTTTAGCTCAAAAGTGGCTGTGGAGAAGATGGTAATATATAGGCACAGGTGAATCCAAGAAAACTTTTTATTTATAAGACATCAAAATTGAAATTTTACATAATTTCCACAGCATGAAATTGAGTTTTAATTTGTTTTTAAAGTTATAATCATATAACAACCAATCTTAGCTGATGGGCAGTACAAAAATAAGTGTTTTGCTGATTTGGTCGACAGTTTGCCTACTCAGGCAGTAAGCAATCAAGTGAAAGTAAACACACCCAGTACCTGGTTAACCAGATGATTTAAACATAATTTTTATGTGATAAGATGAAAAATAGAAATATGCAATTGGATCACCTAAAAAATATACCCAACCCTATCTTATAGAACAGGAAAACCTTCCTAAAGGAGATAGGAAGCACAGGTAGAAAGGAGGTGTATAAGTATTTCAGCTAAAGATGGGAATAAAATGTGTCAAGCCAAGGAGATGAAAGAGGGCAAAAGAGGAAAAAGAATTTAAGGAACTAAGGGTATCAAAGGAGAAGTGAATTAACTTTATTGCAACTGTAATTGTATGGCTCTCTTTACATATACACTTGGGGAAGAAATAATTTTCTTTTACTTTTGTCCTTAATTTTCCTTTACATAAATATAACAATGACTTTCCTAACAACAGATACTGCCTGTGAATTAATCTTTCTGGTACTGCTTAGTAGATTATATAAATTTCTCATCAGTAAAGATTGGGAAAGCATACAGTTGGAGTTTGGGAGACTATTATGAACTGGGTCCTATTGTTATGTATTCTTTTGTGTACCTCTTAAAATAATTATACCAACCCATTTTATGTGTAATGGGGATGTAGATACAAATATGAATATTCTTTATAGAGTCCATAAAGACATTAAAATGATTATTTAGTGGAGATTATAAAAATATATTTCTATTCATCTACTGATAAAAGAACATAGGTTGAAAACTATATAGATACAGTTATTTTTGTTCCAGGCAGCTGCAGTCTGAAAACCCAGACAAGCACTTCTCATACTATTTGGATTTTTACTACTTTTTTATATAACATTGTAGCCTCTACAGGGGAAAAAATCCCAAAAGATTCATCCCTAGAAAAATAGATTAATTCACCAGTGCAGTTGAATAGAAATTGTAAGGGTATTGACCCATAACAGTGTTCAGTGCTTCAGAGGTCGGTCCATTGTTTCAGTAAATCTCTTTTAAACTCAATCTTCAAACCTAGATGAGGCTTTAGAATAAGTGAGTATGGCAAGATTTATAGAATGCAGCACCATGGCAGAGTAAAATATTACTTAAAACATAATATATCTAAATAAACTATTAGTAGTATTTCTAATAGAATCTTCAAATGAGCTTTTGCATTTATAAATTGAACTTTTTGTTTGTACAAAGCATTTTACAACTTTGTCAGTGGCATTAGAGCTTAGAAATACCAATAACACTAAGACACTTTCTCTGAGATAGCTCCTTCTAAGATACAACAGAAGTTTACTTAGGCTTGAGTTTGTATATCTTTAGAAACCCCAAATTATTGATATCTGTACTTCTCTACACTGGAGGAGTATAATATATTGCAATATATTGCAATATATTGCAGTATAATATATTGCAATACAAAGTACTTGAAAGTGCCAAATCCTATTGTTGTAACTGAGCCCTTGCTTATTTGAATTTTCTCTGATATTTAACACTGGTCAACACTCCTTCTCCCGTTCTGAAACTGTCTATTCCTTTTACTCCAGGATATCTCTCATTCTATGTTCTCATTTAACAAGCTCTTCATATTTTTTTCCTATAATATGTATATAACCTTGGCCAAGTTTTGCTATTTATTTACCTATAATATTTTTACAAAAATTTCTTCTATATTTTTAGTTAGGTTCACTTTTTCATTCCTAATATTTGTTTGTGAATCCCCTCGATCTACATTGCTAAATGTTCAATGTTCTATGATACTTCTTAAAGAGCTATATCATCTTATCCTGGGTGACATATATATGTTTTTGATACTTTATTTGTTGCCACTGCTGTATTTTATCATATAGATGCTGATTTCTATTTTGCACAAGGCTTCCCTCTAATTACTTTAGGGCTATTTTATTGTTCTTTTTATTCTTTAACTTACTTTCATTATAAATGGTTAAGTTCTACAGCAGGTATTTAGAGCTACATATTTTCCTTTGAATTGTTTTGTCTGCATTGCAGTTTTTAGTATGTGGTGCTTCACTGCAATTCATTCTTTAATAACTTACAATTTCTGTTCTGATTTATTTTTAATCACAGGAATTCTGTTAGTTGTTTTTCTTTTAGTTATCATTAATTTCAAGTTTTATTGTACTGTAGCCAATAAATATGGTTAAAAGAATCTCTGCCTTACAAATTGTAATGAGATTTTTTCCCCTTAGTATTTTGTACAAAGTCTTTTTGCTTTGAATTCATGAATGTCTAAGAAGGGTCATTTGTGTCTGCTGTGTGTGGTACTTCAAATTGGATGTGTTGCTGGCTTGGTGGGTACTTGTGCTACCTAAAGAAAAGAAAAGGCAAACCTTGGAAAGGAACAAGGCTCTTAACCAAGAGCTTCTTCTCAAGCAAGAATGGAGATACAGCACTACCTGAGGGAGTGTCAGGCTGACTCCAACAAATGACAAAGGACAAGGCTTTCACCGCTTATATGAGGCAGGCAGTGGGCCCAGTCTCTTGATGTCATCATATGTAGACCGGAAATTTTAGTTGGCCTGCATCTGCTCTTCTTTATCATGCCTCTTCACAGGACACATCTGTCTCCTTGCCACCCTGGGGAGTGCTTTTACTATACTGATATGTAAGATAACTGGTGACTTTAGTGACGACTCTACCCATGTGTTTGCCCCTAGCCATATGCAGTTGCTTTTTGTCCTCTGGGAAAGTCCCTAATATTGTTTTTCAGAACAGGGAAGACTACTGCCCTGTCTCACTGGGTGGATTTTAGTGATCTTGTCTTGTCTGGCTCAGTCTCAGAACGCTGGGCTGACTTCTCAACCTCCCATCCCCTGATGTGCTATCTCAACTTAATGGCCTTGAAGTCTGCTCCATGGTTTAACTCCTCATTTTCTGGCATGCTGATTAATCCCATAAGACCATGAGCCAACTTGACTCTTTCATTTCCTTCCTGAAAGATTTTACTCTATAAATTATAAGGGTCCTTTGTTTCATGGGGCTGGGTGATATTACTATCTCATAAGAAATTGTCTCACTGCATTTTGTAAATTCTCTATGTCTTTATTTTTTTCATTATTTCAAATTTTATATTCTGAAAGAAGTTTCTATTATATTTCAAAAATATTTGTAATTCAAATAGATATTACTTTATTGCATCTCAAAATGTTAGTATGGTGTTTAAAAAAAATCCTGTTTCATTTAATAGTTTTTTTACATGGAATGTTCTTTTCTTCTTGGTAGCATTTCCTATTGTTTCTTGGACCAACAATTGAATGTATACAAATTTTGTCTATTACAAAATTTTGTATGCATACAAATATTGATAATTATATAGGCTTTTATTTTATTTTATATACCAACCTAACCTGTGTTTATTTTAAAACATTTATTTTATTTTATGAAATTGATTTTGATATGGATATTTATATATTCTCCCCTACTTTAGGGGTTTATCAGAGTTTTCCCCTTCTATATGGATAGTTTTTCATAAAGTTAGTGTGCATGGTTCTCTGATCAGTTTTTATTGTAGAGATCCATTCATCAGTGTCAGCAGCTGTATCAGTCTGCTCATTTGGCATGTAGTTATTCTCAGGGGCCTGAGAGGGTAGACATATGTTCTCAGATTCCTTCTTCATGGACATGGCAGAGCTGAGTAGGTTGTGAGGACACAGGAAGAGGCAAGGCAACATAATCTTTCATGTTCCCTCCATATCTACTTTAGAGACCAGAGTTTTCTTAACATTGTTTAACTTTCTGGCCCCACCATCCATAAGAACAGGCTTCCCATGCTGATCATTCCATTTGTTCAGAGCAGTCCCGAGTTTTGCCTCAATCCAGATCCCTTGCTGTCTGTCACTGTAAAAGAGAATGGTGGACCACACTGGCCTGAAATTTCACAATGCTGTCTTCAACTGGCCAAATTTCTCCTTCTCTTGCTCCCTCATTGTGTATTGCAATGTGATTGTTACTGTAATTGCAATTGCTTCTATTCTGCACTAGTTTTCACCTTTTTGTTTTTGTTTTGTTTTGCTCTGCTAAGCTTTATTTCATTCTTGCTTCTTTGACAATTATGAATTCATCTTCCAGGAATCTGTCAAAATACCTTAACCACCAATACTCTTCTTTCTTTTGTTCTAACACTATAAACACTTCATTCTGTTTTTTTTTTTTTCCACTCTGCTACTGAGCTTCAGCCCAACACTTCATTCTTAAAAGAAAAAAACAAACAGGTTTTTGAAATTTGAATAATTCAATTTATATGAGAATGTAAATGCTTATCCTTTTTTATTATGCCTAGTTTACGAGCTCACCTCATTCCCATCAAACCTCTTCCAAATGATCATGTATTATTACACATATTTACACATTTTATTTCATAAAAATACAGAAGATGAGAAAATAAAATAAACAAACTGTCTAGAATTCTACCCACAGGATCCTGTTTACACTTCTTAAGGTTCTCCAGGGTTGATTTTGAGAGAGATTTGAGAAACTGAAGATTATAAGATTATTTGTCAAGTTTTCTCCTTTTGGTTTTCCTTATAATATCTCTTTATTTTGTAAAAAAAAAAAATAAAAAATAAAAAAGGAAGGAAAAGACAGAGGAAGTCCCTAATAGCCCATGATTCAAGCTCATGTTGGGAGATATTTAACATTAACTTCTAAATTTATCTCTACTAAGTCTGAGATTATACCTAGACCTACATAGAGAAGAAAAAGCATAAAGAAATCAAATATCATTTGAGTATCTGCTTAGCACTGAGGAGCTAATTTTAGCATTAACTGATTATGTACTTCCCTACTCCAGTTTCTCAGAAAAATTGGAGTTCTATCCTGATATTTGACTTAGTTCTTTAGTAGCTACTACAAGGACTTCCTTTTCTATATTTGAACTTTACCCTCTCATGTATAAGTCAATAGTTCCTAAAATTGAATCTCTTGATAACATAGGTCTGCCCCTAAATCCCTTAACCTATCCTATCAGATAAAGACTCCAAAATTGTCACCTTGGTTTGAGACTTTACATCATAAAATGTATTCAGACTAAATTTTTGTCCCATCTATACTTGTAAGTATATGTTTTGCTGAAATAATCATGTCCTACCTGATTCTTGGTTCTTGTCTGACAGGAAATCCCATTACCTTTATTCCTTGCATCTGTCAATAAATTAGTGATATGGTAACATTCTAGATTTGCATGCCTTTAGTATTTGTTTCACAAACTGTCTTTTGTCACTCGGGAAAGTATTTCTCATATCCATCAGGTATATAAATAGACTGTAATCTAGGGAGTGCAAGCTCAAATGCCTAAAGTTGTCCAAACATACAATGTCAACAATAGCACTCTCCTGGGGTAAGCAGCAGGACGTGGTGGTAAGTGCTGAAATGTTATAATCCTCTAAGGACATTCAAATGTTGTAAAGCCCAAGTTTACAGACAAGTGTGGCCTGCATTGCCACCTCCAGCTACTGGTTAAAGACACTGGTGAAATGTTAAATTTTCCTAAGACAGTTTCCTTGCTACAGACTGAAAGTTCAACCTCCCAAACTCCTGTGTTGAAATTCTAACTCCTAATGTGATGGTATGAGGATGAGGGCTTTTATGAAGTGTTTTGGTTATTGGGCTGAGCGCTGGTGAATAGGATAGGCACTCAGAAAAAATAGTGAGCTCCTTCTCCCTTTCCACTATGTTAGGATATGGCAAGAAGATAGCTATATTTGAATGAGAAGCAGGCCCTCATCAGACACTTATACCTTGGTCTTGGACTTCCCAAGCTCCAGATCTGTGAGAAGTCAGTTTCCATTATTTCTAAGCTACCCTGTTTGTAATATTCTGATTTAGAGGCTGGAATGGGCCAGGAAACTTCTCCAGTCCCAATTCATTTCTCCTCCCCACAAGTCCAAGTTTGGTCTTGTAATTTTTTTCATTTTCCTTTCATGAAAACTACTCACAGGGTTCGTTTTTTACATAGTTTTATTTCTACAAACTTATTTTTTAATTAGTTTTTTCTTTCTGTTTTTCCCAACATTGTTTAATTGGTGCATTTTAGTTATAGCTAATAACAGGATTTTTTCTTGCATATTTGTACTTCATGAACTTATTCTAAGGCAACAGTATTTAAGCTAAGCAAAGGTCTTCAACTGATAAGTTGAGCCACCCAGTTACCAACTTCTCTGTACCTCCTTGTTTTTATTTTTACAAAATGATCATAGTAATTTAGCAAATTCTTGTTGGGAAGAGTAAAGATAACCAAAGAAAGGTATTCCAGGACAAAAAGAAAAAAAAAAAATTTTTCATGCTCATCTGCTTCTTTCCCCCACATAAGTTTTTATATTTCTAGGCCATGAAATCTTCTTAGGACTAATCATGTGCTTAGAATTTAGAATTCAGGACAAGAATGCTTAGGGTAGAGGAACATTATTATCTATTTTATACATAGGCATTTTTTATGGATATTTCTTCATGAATTCTTGTTTAAAATTCAAAACATCACAAGAATATGGAAAAGGTAGTAAATAGTATATTTAAACTTAAAAATCAAAACTATAAAATATAATTTCAAGCTATTTTGTGTTTTCTTTTTCCTCAGACTTCTCTATCAGAAATGTTTTTTTTAAAAAAAAACAACACATCTATATCATGCACAAGCTCTCCATATCCTTCACCATTATCAACTTGCAAAATTATCAGAAAAACAGAGTTACTGAAAGACTGCTATTGTTTATAAAAATACAAAAATTACTAAGTCAAAATGGGTTGCAGACAAACTAAAAATCAAATATTGTACAAATCACCCAGCTGCCTGGGCTTAGAAAGAAGGTGTTTGAAACCTCATATGTGGACTGATATTGCCAATTGACATACTCTGTTGTTTTAAGCAAAGCTTTTAAAAACTCATTGCTTGAGCAAATCTAGCAAACCTGTTTTTCTGGCCAGATATGCTTTTCCTATTTCCCTGGCTTATGAAGTTCCATAGGATGAGTTTTAAATTATTCTGGAAATAGCTATAGGGTACCCTATTTACATCATAAAAGATATACTGGCAGAACCAGTAGTTTATGCCAATCTGTAACACTACAGAAAGATAGTTTTCAGTGTGATTCAGGTTATACAAGGAGCCATTTTAAAACATACATGAAAGAATATAGCTCTTTATATTATATTTAATGTATTTTCTAGCTATCTGAAAGGATATTCATTCTTTACTGGAGAATTTTATTTTATTTTATTTTATTTATGTATGTATTTATTTTTTGCTGATTATTGCTGTCTCTATGCAATTATTTGAAATTACCAGAAATACTAAGGCTGTCTACATGTGGTACATTTAAAGTAGAACAGTTCATTCTAAAGTATCATCACATATCTCATCATTAGGCTTTTGGACTTTTTCCAAATAAAAATATAAATATATTAGTAATAGTATCTGCTTTTGGTGCTTAGCAAATGAATGCCACTTGCCATACTGTCAAGTTGGTATTACAAGCTAAAATGGTTGACACTTGCTGAAAATCTCTTTCTCTGCTTCATTAGCTAGACTAAGAAGTCAGACAGAAACATTCCTGTCATTAGGAGCCCTGCTAGATTTCAGATGTTATCTAATTATATAGCAGATTGTGATATAAAATAGGGAAGGCAGACTTCTGTATTAAGTGGAATTCTGGCTTCCAGATAATAACATGATTTCAGTTGTTATTCTTTCTACCTTAGACTCTCAAAGCACTTGACAACAACCAATGACCCTAATTTAGTGGTGAACATGCTGTTGGAATGATGAACCCAGTAAAGTTAAATAACCAAAAGAAATAAATGGCATCTGAAAGGACGAAGAAACATAAGGTACTTAAGATTGCACTCTTTATTTTGCTACATTTATAGTGCTTTAAATATCACATTCCGACTAAGAAGTAATGAACATGTTCTGGGCTTTTCTTAAATATGTGGTTTTGTTTTCTTTTTTCTTTGTTGTTGTTATTTTTGTACTGGCTTTTTTTATTGATTAGGTTCCCAATGAGATCAGATCAAAGTTGTTACTTTTAAATGAAAGCTTTGGCACAAAGGTAGGAAGTAATGAATACCATAAACTATGTCATAGAATACTTGCAATTACTGCACTTTTTATAAACCAAGAATATTCTTCTGACTGTATATATTCTGGGGAAATAAATAATCTTAGTGTTCTAATTCACTTCATCCTTTCTCCATCAGCCTAATAACAATAACCACAGACTGTCTAAATCTGAGAAAATGACCATGAGTTGAAAATAGTAAAGACCTTGAAAGAATTAATTACAAAATGAATTGTGTATTTATTCAATGCCAATATGCAATCTTAAACTGTCATAAAGATAATTAATTATGCATATGAACATTTAAGGATAACATTTTAAGTTTCAATGAGATTCCAACCTAATTAAATAACTGATGATGTGCTTTCTTCTTAAATTAACTAGTTGACTTAATATGTTGCTTTTTAGAAAGAGATTGTTAAAAATAATCTCATTGCAATGAATAACTCCAAATTTCATTGTTTCTGAGAATCCTGGATGTGTTTATGCACCTCTCAGATGCAGAACATGGATGATTGCTAATGCCTTTGTGGCTGGTTAACAATTTATTTTGCCGTAATTGTGTTTTGATATTCTAATAGTGGTCTTATTTTGTGTCTTAAGGTTGAGAATATTAATGCTCATGAACAGTGGGGGAAGAAAAGGAGTAACACTTGAGTTGAAACTCAAAATTAAGTAGAATATCTCATTTCATGTCCACAGAATTCTGTAAAAACTTGGTCCCCAAGTTTTGTTGGGATTAAACGAAAGTAGCCCAAAGTATCTAGAAGTCATGTATATACAAGAGAGAAAGACCATCTGCCTCTAGGCCTTCTTATCACCTTTTCTACTCAAATTTACTCAGATATGATGAATAACAACTAACAAACCTTCCTACTTTTGGTTGCTTCTCTGCAAGTATTTGAACATGAGTCCCTCACCAAAAAATGTTGCTTGAATAGGAGAATGAAAATAAGTCAATGACTGGGAAAATATTTCTAAGTGCATTATCTTATTCATCAGTGGTATTCAAAAAGTGCAAAACTTCTTTAACCCCAAAATAAAAAAAAATACAGACAAAATATAAAAATGGGCATAGGACCTCACAGAAGTATATCATTGAAGAAGATACACAGATGGCAAAAAAAATGCATATGTGAAGATATTCATAAACTGTCAGTAGGAAATTGCAAATTGAAATACTGAAATATCACTATGCAACCATTAGAATAAATAAAACACACAGTAAAAAAGCTGTTAAGGATATAGAGTAATAGGAATTCTCATTCATGGCTGATAGGAATGCTAAACGGTATTAGCTACACTGGGAGACAATTTGAGTTTTGCAAAACTAAGCACATTCTTATCACATGATATAGCAATTATACTCTTTGGAATTTATTCAGAAATATCTAAAGTTTATGTATACACAAACGTGCATGCAAGTAACAAGCTCATTTATTCATACAATTGCACAAACTTGGAAGCAACCAAGATCTCTGTAGTAGGTGAATGGATAATTGAAGTGTGTTGTATCTACTCAATGGTATGGGAGAGATGGAAGAAAATGGGTTGCCCAGCCAGAAAAACACATGAAGGTAAGTGAAGTGCATTTTGTTAAGTGAAAATAGACCATCTGAAAAAGCTACATACTGTACAATTCCAGCTCTTTGACATTCTGGAGAAGGCAAAACTACAAGAGAGTAAAAAGATCAGTAGCTTCCAGAGGTTTGCCTTGAGGTGAGAGCAGAATTGAAAGAGTACAGTATTTTTAGGACAGTTTATTTTGTATAATACCATAATCGTGGGTATATGTCATTATACAAATAGAAGATATGCAACACAGACTGAACACTAATGTAGACCAGGGATTTAAGTAACTATGTATGAAAATTGTCTTCCCAAATATATCAATATATTTTTCAAATATACTCAATGAAAGATATCAATAAAAGGCAAAATGGGGATGGAAGGAAATGAGTTGATAAGAGAACTCTGTACTTTCCACTAAATTTTTAAAGAAAATGACTCAAAATAAGATCTGTAACTTTTTAAAAAAAGTGTTGTTTGGTGAGTTAGTTTTAAAAGAAGATGTTGCCCTGGGCATTACCTCTCTTCAAGACCCAAAATATATGATCATTTACCCGAATACTCTTTTCAAGAGGTATGCAGTATATAACCTACAAAAAGACAAGAAATAGCTGCACCCTCATCTATTTTCAAATTCAAGGGTGATATCTCCAGGTGAAGTAAACATGAACTAAATAATTAGATACCTGGGGAATGTAACCACTGTAAAAGAATAAAATTAATATCTCATTTAAAAGTGGATTATGGGCATATGAAATATACAATAGTTAAAGAAAAGGACATTGTGGATGGGATTTTTAACATCATGATTATAGCTTTAGAAAGAATTAATGACGAAGAAATTCTGTCTGAAAAACACTGGTTGGATCTATATTGTGCTCTACTTCTGTAATGAAAATAGAGAAAAACTCATCAACAAAACTTCTGCAATGAAATAGGAGGAAAGAATTTTGTGTGTTGTATGTTCTGTTGTGATATTTTTTTAATTTGTGCAAGTTACTTGATTGCTATAGGTTTGATGATTTTTATTTAGAAAGCCTTTCTTTAAAGGTCTTTATCTGTCAAAATTGTATAATTCTACATTGTAAGTTTACATTATCATAAAACATGATAGTATAATAATACATCAATATATAATACTACCTAATAAGATTAAAAGAAGCCACTATGTCTGAATAAATATGGGATGAACTAATAAGAAAAAGACCTCAATTTACAGGAAAGTAAATTTTGTCTATCATTCATACCAAGATTTAAACATATTCTTTACAAATATCATAAATAATAATTATTGTGGATTATAAATAATTTTTTGTTTCTCAAATTACTTGAGGATTCAAAATATATTTAGCTTTTGAAAAATAAACATTAGCTTTTTAGGTTCACATTCTTAAAAATCAATTAATTTGATAGGCTGTTTTTTCCAGAAAATAAGCAGAAAAAAACATGAAGAAATTTATATGTTAACATTAAATAATTGCTTGAGCAAAATGAAATTTTAGCACTTGCAGAAGAACTTTTAGACCTTCTTAAAGAACTTTTTAAAATTCTCTCCCACTGTTCAGTTAATAGATTTTTTTTATCAGAGAGAGAGAGAGAGAGAGATTCTTTTAACTTAATTAACTTGCTCTTGTTTGAATTTTTAAACAGAAACAAAACAACATTGTACCATGTATCCCTGAATATTTTATAATTTCCCAACTAGTATTCTAAATTATAAAATATCAACAAATTAATGTGGATTACATGTTTGACCTTTTCAGTGCATCTTATAATCTTCCTGTCCTTTTCCATTACTGTGCCCTGCTACCTCTTCTTTTACAAAACAAGTTGCTTTAAACTGTACTTTCCTTGCAATGTAATGCCTAGTGGGGGATCCACACTAATTTAAGTGCTTCTTAGCAGCCACAGTAAAGATATTTAGCATGCATGCCATTTAACCAACATAAGTTAGAAATAGTATCTCTACAAAGTCACATTTTTTCAGACAGTTGGCAGAACGAGTGTCAAGACCTGAATGTCATATAATTTTCAGTTTATTCTCCAATAAGAAAAATAAATCTGATTTTAATGTTGCCTGCATATATACATTAAGACTGCATTTCTGTGTAAATAATTGCAGGAGGGTGGAGATGAGGAGGAGCACTGATTAATCAAGTACTTCTCCAAAATTAATTTGGTTCAAATTAGGATATATTTAGTTTAAGGAACCACACTCATTTCAACTGATCTTCGGTAGCCCAATTTAAGACTGTAAACTCAGGATAAATATGGAGTTAAATTTGCGTATAATTTATGAGTAACTTTAATGTATGTACAGCACACAGTATGCTCTATAGACATTCCTCTTCAAACTAACAAGAATAAAAAACTTGGTATATTGTGTCTCAGTAATAGAACATTTGTGCAAACACACACATGCACACACACACACACACACACACTCACACACACACAGAGCTCTCCCAATAGCCACATAACACATCTTCTGCTTCTAAATCTCCACTCTCCCTTCTGTATTAAGCTGTAAGTTGAATTTTTTAGTTGACCTAGTGTATTTATTAAAAATAGTTTTTCTTTATTATGGCAGTACCAAATTAATTGGAAATTACATATCTATAGACTTGTGAATCGTTTTTTTAGACTTCTCTCTCTTACCTTTATGATTCTCATGTCAACAATATTGTTATATATATATATATATATATATATATATATATATATATATAGTATTTCTTTAGCCCTGAATAAGTATATATATATATATATATATATATATATATATATATATATATATATATATATATATATACATAAATTTTAAAAAGCCAAAATTCCTCAAGACACTATTAAAAAGGAAGAATAAGACAAAAGATTTTGTTTTAGAGATATAAAATAAGTCTATGGTGTAAGTTGAATTTTAATGAAAAAAAAAATGCTCTTTTCTAACAAGTAATTCAGAGAAGACCACTAAAACAAAAACAAGATTGTATTTTAAGTTACCCAACCCTAATTACACAATGTGGTTTTACAATGTAAACAAATGCTGCCATGGGCATATATGTTACCTTTTTTTTTTTGGATTAAACCAGAAGTGTATACCTTCAGATATTTTGTAACTATTTTATCCTCATCACTTCAATGACTTTTCAATTATAGGTTCATTCAATAGCAAATATCACTATGGAGTCACATTTTTCAGATATTTTTCAGAATATCATGACCAAAAGACATTGCTTTCCAAAAACATGTAAAATCCATGTGAATAACATTTTTATCAAATATTTATTTATAAGGAGCTTAGATATTAGTTAAATTATTAAGAACCATATAATTGTTTTAAAAGAAATAGACTGTTGATGAGTCAAGTGGTTCTAAATATGTGTGAAATACACAATTAAACCACACGATGAAGAGAAACCTTGAAATCTCTTATTACATTCTTAAAACAGACATTGTCAGGATCAATACAGCTGGAATAAAAGCAGCTTAAATTTTATACTATCATTCAAAAATATATCTTTAAGAACAAACACATATGTGAGTTCTTAAATTAAAAACATAAACACCATTATCTAAGAAAAACAATGTATATATGTATAATTAACTTTTATTTGTTAGAATTTTTCCAGAGAATTATATATATATATACCAACCCCAGGTTTTCAAGGCAGGTTTTCCGATTCAGAAACTTTTCGAAGAGTGTTAAATTCCCAAAGACTAAAGAATATTTATAATTTTTTATTTAGTTCATATAATTTCTAAGTCAATAATTAAAATTTCCATCAGGCTGTCCACCTGGATTAGAAAAGGTATACCCTGGCTTTACAGTATCCCTGTAATGTGATATACATTGTACATAATGATTTTAAGCTTAGGATATATTTAGTTAGAAGAAAATCAAGAACTCTTCTTATGGCTTGCAATTTGATCATAGAGAGCTTGAAATTTTCTATATAACTAAATTATCAAGATTATCAACATAAAAAAATCTTACTTGAAATAGACAGTTTTCTCTAATTTCTTTCTTTATGGGATGGTTTTTCAACATTGGTGCTACTGACATTTGAGGCCAGTCAGTTTTTGGTGTGGGGGTCTTTTTGTCAGTTGTAGCATGACTAGCAGCAACACTGTCCTGTATCCATCAGATACTCCTAGCTACCACCTCCCATGATTATAACATCCAAAAATATCTCCAGAAATAGCGCAGTATGTCCTAGGGGATGCAACTGAAACTAGCTGAGAACCACCATCTTATGGGATACTGCAGAATTTAGTATGCTTGTTTTATGTGTTAGATGAAATCTAGATTTTATCTTTCATCAATAAACCATTTCAATCCATGTTTTCACCTTGAGGTATGGAAATGGCTTCCATTTAGGAAATTATTTCATAAACATGGTAGACATTTAAGACAGTTAAGAGAGTAAGGGGGAAATAGGAAAAGAAAGCATTACATTATGATCATTTCTAAATCATTAGATAATTCATCTCTAATAAATGTCCATATTTCATATGCTGAAAAGAGGCTAATAATATTTATTAATGTTCATTTTAGTGACTGTGGCATTATGGTAGTCTCAAATGACTTTTGAAACAAATAAATGTAAATTATTGTGCCAATGAAATTTTAAGGATAGAGATATATTTTATAAATTTATATTTGATTACTTAATCATTTTTATTGACAACCTCCTTGTGAAAATTTTAGTAAATAGCCTGTAAATAAGAAATATTCTACATCCTCTCTCTCTCTCTCTCTCTGTATATATATATATATATATATATATATATATATATATATATATATATATATTAGTATGGCTAAAAACTTAAAAACTAATTTAAGAATGAAAACAAACTCATAGGAAAAAATAAGTATATGGTACTGGAATTTAGAGGAGAGATATACATATTATTTATTATTTATAGGATTTAATTATTTGGTATATTTTATTATCTATTCATTTTAAGAAGTGTCAGTACCAAAAAAGTTTGAGACTCTTGATAAAATTTAAATTGGCAACACTAAACCTGTATATTTGCATGATTATAAATTTGGTTGAATTTTTTTCATGGAAAAGATGTCAAGACAAGATATAAAATATACCTTATTTGGAGTTAAAATTTTTTGTTTAAATGATGCTCTGAGAGCAACAGGATAATCCTGGATATCTGTGTATTGACCAAACGCATGCACACACCCAAGGAGTTTAACTACTTAGACTATGGCTATACTTACATAAGTAAGAAAAAAAAATGCAAAGATGAAGTCTTAAAGGTTTTCCAGAAATAGGGATCAAAGTGGTCTGACAGAAATTTGAGTGTATTGGTTAGCGAATAGCTAAGGTGATAAAAGAAAAATTAGACACAGATCTAAATAGAATTTTGACTTGTTTTATAGAGGATTGTTGAGCCTCTGAATAGTTTCAAAAGAGATATTTTGTTAACATCTGTTTTGTTTTGTTATTGTTGTTTTGTTGTTTTTACACTGGTGGAGATTGAACTCAGGGCCTTGTGCCTATAGGACTTGCACATAAAAATAGAGGATGCCCCGTTAAATTTAAATCTCAGGTAATTAACAAGTATTTTTTGTATGAGTATTTCTCAAATATTACACGTTTTTATATCAATATGCTAATCCCACCCTAGACTTATTGAATGAAAATTTTTAGAAGTGAGACTAAGGCATCTATTTTGTTTTACAAGTTCATCAATAATTGTAATGGGCAATCAAGGTGGGGAATCAATGTGCTTTATGATTGGTTGTTAACCAATCCTCCAATAATATACATAAAATTACTTTTATGGGGTCATGGCCACCACCAATCCAGATATGAATAAGCTCATCCCTTGTGCACTCCCTGAGTCACAGTAATCTCTGTTGGTTGAGGAATAGCATCAAGTTTTCAACCTTACTCTGGTCTCCACTCGGTTTCCTTTTTCTTACATTGGTGAACAAACTACAAACCCTTCTATCCTTATAATTTTCTCACCTTCAAAGTCACCAAGGAATGTGTGCAAAAGTAAAAATAATACCATTATGGAACCTTGCATTTCAAATATAATGAGTTTTATGCTTAGTCTCATAATAACATATGAAATAGTTGAAGATGCTAAAGATGATAAAGTGGATCAAACATTGATTATGCCACTAAATCTAGTCATCTGCTTTCTGAGTATGCCATTTAATTTGGCATAGGTGGAATTCCATTTCTTCAACAGTAAAATTGATGGTTTAATTTGTTGCCCATCTAGTTTAAAAGAATCATAAGATCTTGTTTACAATATCTCTTTGAAAAACTAAGATTGGTACTCATAAGTTATTAGATGTTCAATGCTTGCTGACTGTGTGTGTGTGTGTGTTGGTGTGTGTGTATTTAAAAGTGTTATACAGATAAAATAGATTGTTGCAGGTACTTATTTGTGTCACTTGAAAGAATATTAAATACAATTGAATGTAGAATCTAAATTTGCAATTTATAGTTAATAAAATACTTATCTTTTCAGAACATTGAATCAGGGTTTTGTTTTTTTTTTAAGGAAATGAATATGTCTTCCTTTCAGTCTACCTGCAGAAATGATCAATAATCTATTTAGGGTCAAGAATCAGTAACAACAAAAGCTCATGAATTTTAATTAAAATTTATCTCGTCCAATGGACACAGAAACATCTCTCAAATATTGCACCTCTTATATGGACTGAGACTATTTTTAAGTACTAATGTGAAGATTTTATCTAATAGAAATATAGGCATTTCTCTTCTAATCATTAAAATGTGGGAAGTTCATTCCATATTTTATTTTTTTTCTTTTCTTTAAAAATTTTTACCCAAGATAGTGGTGAACAATTTTTTTAATTTCAAATTTATTGATCTATTTCACAGTTTATATAACTGCTTTATCAAGTAGATCCAAACATAATCATTGTCAAAATAAAATGATTGTATCATTAAACAGTATATGAAAAAAAAAAAAAAACCTGTAAATTTATGGGAATGGACCAGGGCTTGATGGTATGTGATTTTGTTAACCAGTTAGGAATGCATCAGTGGTTAATTATGACCCACCAGAATTTTTTTATTTAGGATCCGAGTACACCCAAACTTACAGAACATTGATTTTTGTAAAAACTACCAAGAACACAAAATGAAGAAATCACAATTTCAATAAATGGTGCAGGGAAAACTGGGCATACCCCCACTGAAAAATGGAAGGGTTTTCTCTCACCAAATAAAATATCAACTCAAAATTAATCAAAGACCTAAATATAAGACCTGAAATGATAAAATTCTGAAGGAAAATAAACATAAGGGAAATAGTCTGTGACATAAGTTTATGCAAAATTTGAAAGCACAAGCACTAAAAGTAAAAATAGGCACATGGTATGACATCAAACTAAAATGCTTCTGCAAAGGAAATAATCAGCAGACTGAAGAGACAAACTAAAGAATGGAATTAAATATTTGCAAACTATACATCTGACAAAGGGCTAATACCCAGTATTTAAGAAATATAGACATCTTAATAGCAAAAACAAGCAAACAAAAAAAAACAATAAAAAATAAATAAAACAGATATCCTGCTTAACAGTGGGAAATAGACCTGAATTAGACATTTATCAAAAAGATACATGCAAATGGCCACGTATAAGAAAAAATACTCAGCATCACTTATCATCAGAGAAATGCAAATCAAACCACAAGGAGATGTCACCTTACTCAATTAGGATAACTTATTTTTTTTAATAAAACCCAAACATAACAAGGCAGGCATGTCTATGGAGAAAGGAAAATTTGTTGGTGGTAATGTAAATTAGTAGTCATTATGAAAAATGGTCTGAAGGCTTACCAAAAAATTAAAAACACAGCTATTATATTATCCATTTAACCCTTTACTGGGTTTATATAGAAGGACATAGAATAAGAATGTCAAGAAGATATCTGCACTCCCATGTTTATTTAAGGATTATTCATAATAGCCCCAAATTGATTCAACCTTCGTGTCTATCAGCAGAAGAATGGATAAAGAAAATGTGGTATAAATACCCAATAAAATATCATTTAGCCATAAATATTTTTTCTACTTTGTATCATGTAATATTCTCCTAGACATCATAGTGGGACCCCTGATTTTACCTGATTTCTGGTTATTGGAGTTCTCACTTACTCTAGTCTTAACTCTCAGAACATCTGAACATTTTTATCTCTAAGTCTGGCATTCATCTTCAAAACTACAAATGCTTTCCCAGTGTGACTTTTTTGAACTGTGCCTTCCCTAAGACCCTGACCTTGGCATAGTAGGCTGTGCCTGGTTTACATCTTTAGCATTATTTTGAGCTGGGACATAGTAATGATAAATCCTGAACTTGATAACCCAGCTTACTCTGACCTAACCCTGAGGAGACCTTTTTTATATGTTGGCAAGATGGTTTGCTGACTGATTCTTGACTTTCAATTTATTGCTATAACTCTTAACCTTTGTTCCTTGTCTGGGGGTCAATGTTTGGCAATAGCATATAAATTCCCATTGCTCTTGAAGCCACTATTCCTCTCATGCTTTTCAGTATTGAAACAGATAGAAGATTCATCTCAGTTCACCAGCAGTGAAAGTTAACTGATTGGAGTACCCCTTCCTCTGGTAGTCTGTAGTCTACGTGGTCAGTGTTGTGGTCCTCCTCTCCAGTTGGGCAGTGAGTGGTCAGGGCCAAGACCCATTTTCATCACCTGCATTCTCCTGACACCAACCATCACAGTTTGGGTGCTTTATTTCATTCTCACATATCATTGGCAGTGTCAGTGGTACAAAACATTAGAATTGTTTTTCCTAAAATTTTGAAATCATTGTTCTCTTGACTTACGACTTTGTTTTACTTGAGAATTTTCCCATAAACTTTGTGTGTTATTTTAAAAACTTTTGGGGTAATTTTTTGTACAACCAGAGACATGAAAAAATATGTTGTATATGTATACTATGAAATGAAACACATTCGGCTGCTATGAACAAATTACAATAAATAAACAAAATTTTAAAAATAACATTCTGTATCATTTTTCTCTCTAATTTTTTGAAAAATTACAAAGGGTTTATATTTTCCTAAATTTCTCCAGGCTCTTATGGAGCTCTTTCCCATACACAAAGGCATGAACTTTAATTATAGGAAGTAGTATTGAACTATACCTTTATAAATTTGCTCCACTCTGCTCTTTCTGAAGATATTATAAATCAGATCTGGACTGTGAATTTTTCTTAATCACCTTAACCTTTATTTTACATCTTTGTGGTTTATCTTTGGGTTGTAGAGGTATGCTTTCTGGGAAACTGCCTTAATTATCTTTCAAACTTTCTCTTTAATTTTTAATTTTTTCTGTATCTGGTAGTTTCCAGAAAGTAGTTTCTCTGCTGCTTGAGTTTCATTTTTATATCTTGCTCTTTTGCAGTGGTTGTTTTAAATAGAGGAATATGTTGCTTGTCTTTCAAAAGATATTTACTATATTTTGAATCATGTGCTTCACTTTTTACATTTCCTATGAGTCCTCTTAGTTCTTCTTTAATGTTTCTGTTTGATCAAGGTTAGGGTTTGAATCCTTAATGTGTTCCCAGAGCTCATGTATTAGGCAATACAAGAATGTTCAGAAGTACAATTACTAAATTTTGAGAGTTGTGAACTCATTAGGGAATCAATACATTTGATGGAATAATAATTTGAATAGACTACCTGGTGGTTACTGTAAACATGTAGGGTGTGGATGAAGAAGAAAGGTCACAGGGCATGGGAGGTGGGGGCATGGCTTTGGACTATATTTTGTTTCTGGCTCCTTTCTTTCTCTCTTTCTCTCTCTTCTCATACATACATACACACACACACATACACACACACACGGAGACACAAGAGCATGCACACAGAAATGAACACACAAATATGCTCACATGCTACATCAATATTAAGGTATTTCCCATTTTATAAATATGTAAAATTTTCTTTCATGCTGGACAATCTAACTCTAAATATTCTGTGTTCTCTGTCTTTATATTTTTTTTTTATATCACAGTTTAGCTATAATCCATACCAAGACATTTTTCCATATTCTCATTATAGGATATGCTCTCATGGTACTCTCACTTTAGTCAAAATGATTATTCACCATATTATATTGAATTCTCTCTTTTATCCTCTCCCTGTATATCACTCCCTGGGACTGTCAGCTTTTGAGGGATGGTTGTGTCTTTTGCTACATTCAATTTTAACTCATGGTACACTAATTGGCACATAGCAGAATTTCAGTAAAGACATAATAAGTAATTATCAAATGACAACTACAAAAAAATTCTAAAATTATACAATATATTTTAAATGCCAAAAACCTAGTCAAATGTGAATAATCTGTTTTAACTACCTTGTAGTAGGAAGTAACAGTATTTGATTTGTTTCCTATTTTTTTTAAATGAGGAAACCACAGCTAACAAATCCTTAACAAAAAAAAGAAAAAAGGAAAAAAGAACCAGCCAAGGAATCATTTATCATCACATTGATTTCCTCACTAGATATTTGTTAAGAAAAAGTTTATATCTTGGAGGAGACTTAAAAGATCTTTTCACTTTGTTTTAAAGGTTTTGTAAGTAAAAAGTAAAAACAAAGTTCTTAAGAACTGCAAAAATATGGCTGAAAGAGTAGAATAAAGCCTTTATATTAATTTCAAATTTGAGAGTACCAAAGTATAATAGCTGCTTAGCATTTAAATGATGGCTCAAATTAAACATCATATGTAAATTCAAACAGTTTAATCATAATATATGAAAAAGAAAATCATAAGTACATTATTTTCAACTAGTGATCTTTTGTTAAGATACTGGAAAGAAGACAATAAATATTTTCTTATGACTAGTTTTCAAGGTAAACAAGTACATTGAAATGGAATACAGTAAGTGATATTTCTAATATAGGTTTTGGGGCAGTAAATGTAAAACTAAATTATAATCGACCATTGTAGATTTTAAATAACAGAAATAGGAAAATTTTTACATCCTGCTTGTTTCTTGAAAGTAAAATGAAGACAGAGGAAATAAAACATCATTAAATTTTATTCTCAACTTTTTCATCAGTGTAAAGTTAACTTATAAACGTGACATCATTTCAAACAAACATTGCTGGTATCTTTCTTTTGAAGAAGAAAGAACAAAATAGCACATTATCCAGATACATTTTTTCTTTATTAGTCTCCCTTTATATTTCTTTCTTTTTCACTTTTTTTTCTTACTAGAATAAGCATGAAAATTGAAGGAGAAAAGGGGGCATACCTACAAAATTTTAAAACAATTTGCTTTATTTTTAGCTTAATGAAATTATGATTGGTATCTTATATGCAGTTTTTCACATACTGAAAATATTAGTTTTTACTTATTCTCTTTTTGTTCATTTTCTCTTCTCCTCTATAAGTGAAAGCCTAAAAAGAGTTTTCACGGATTATAGCTTTTTCCCTTCTCTTTTCATCACAGTTCATTGTTTTGCATAATGTGCAAAAGAAATTTAACACACCCAGTCTCTGTCAGCTGCAGTCCAGTAAAGTATGTGCACCTGACAACCCTGTCAAACCCTTCAAATGTCACTCAGCAAAATACTCTGTTCATTGGTTTTTAAGTTGATAAGTAAATGTTGTTGAAATTAAAACACATGTATGATCAGGCACGCATGCACACACACACACAGAGTGAACATTTATTAGGATATAGAATTTCCTGACTTTGCTCTGTTGAGTTTGTACAGAAAGATCATCAGGACAAATATATGCCATCAAGAATTTTAACTTTCCACTAATTGAAAAAAGAAAACTCAAATCTATGAAACTTTATGACAGTATAGAAATCTACTAAACAGGCTAGAGCCTAGCCTTTGGCACAGCACCACCCCTTCCTATAATCAGACTACCGTGGGAGGTCAAGCCCAGTGGCACAGAGCCACCTACTCCACCTTATGCAGGTCCCAGACTCAGGATGCAGTAGCATCCGTTGAGGGACCAGCAGGTTCTGGAAGCCCAACATCAAGGTTAGGTGCAGACAATCTGCTACAAGAATATAGGGAAGAAACTGTAATACCCTTAACCTACACTGCAACAAAGCAAGACACATAGACAACATGAGGAAAAACAAGGAAGAAAAGTGCCCCAAACAAACCAGGACACTATCATAACAGAACCTATGGTCAGTGAAGTTGATGAAATATCAGAGAAGGAGTTCAGGAGATTCATAATTAAAATGATCTGTGAATTAAAGAATGACCTAAATAAGCAAATATAGGCAAAAATTGATCACTCCAACAATGAGATAAAAGAGGAAATATAGGTAGCAAAAGATTACTTCAAGAGAGAGAGAGAGAGACCTTGAAAAAAAAAAAAACAGAAATCTTTGAAATGAAGGATACAAAGATCAAATAAAAAACTCAATATAAAGCATAACCAACAGATTAGATCACTTGGAAGAAAGAACGTCAGATAAGGAAGATAAAGTATATAATCTAGAAAATAAATTTGACCACATAGTGAAGAAAATTAGAAACCATGAACAGAACATCCAAGAATTATGGGACAGTATCAAAAGACCAAATGTAAGAGTTATTGGGATAGAGGCAGGTACAGAGTTTCAAACCAAAGGAATGCACAGTTTCTTCAATGAGATAATATCAGAAAATTTCCCAAGCATGAAGAATGAATTGGAAAACCAAATACAAGAGGCTTACAGGACACTAAATGTACAAAATTACAACAGATTTATACCAAGGCACATTATAATGAAAATGCCTAGCATAAAGAATAAGGATAGAATCTTAAAAGCTACAAGAGAGAGGAATCAGATTACATATGGGGGAGACCAATTCGTATCTCAGTAGATTTTTCAACCCAGACCCTCAAAGCCAGGAGATTCTGGAAAAACATATACCAAGCTCTGAAAAAAAAAAAAAAAATGGATGCCAACCAAGAATCTTATATCCAGCAAAACTAAGCTTTAGTTTGATGATGAAATAAAAACCTTCCATGATAAACAAAAGTTAAAAGAATTTACAACTAGAAAGCCTGAACTACAGAACATCCTCAGCAAAATATTCCAAGTAGAGGACATGAAAAACAATGATGGAAATCAGCAGAGGTAGGGATTACACTAAAAGAAAATCTAATCACAGGAGAAAACAAGTCATGTTAAATACCAAAAATTTTTTAAAAAATGGCTGGGAATACAAATCATGTCTCAATAATAACCCTGAATGTTAATGGCCTAAACTCAAGAATCAAAAGACATAGACTAGCAGATTGGATTAAAAAAAAAAAAAAAACAATATGCTGCCTTCAAGAAGCACATCTTTTAGAAAAAGACATTCACAGACTGAAGGTGAAGGGTTGGAAAAACCGTACCACTCACATGAACTGCAGAAGCAAGCAGGGGTTTCCATTCTCATAACAAATACAGTAGACTTCAAAGTCAATCAAAAGGATAAAGAAGGACACTACACACTGCTCAAAGGAACCATACACCAACAAGACTTAACGATTATAAATATATATGCCCCAAATAATAGAGCAGCTATGTTCATCAAACAAACTCTTCTCAAGTTCAAGAGTCAAATGGACCACAGCACAATAAATTTGAGTGACTATAACACACGTCTTTCATCACTAGATAGATCTTCCAATCAAAAGCTGAACAAAGAACCTAGAGAACTCAATAAAATCAATAACTGGGACTTAACTGACGTATATAGAATATTTCATCCTTCAACAAGAGAATATATATTCTTCTCAGAAGCACATGGATGCTGCTATAAAATAGACCATATATTATGCCACAAAGCAACTCTTAGTAAATATAAAAAATTAGAGATACTATCCTGCATTCTATCAGAACAAAATGGAATGAAATTAGAAATCAATGATAAAAATAAGAAATAAAATCCACTCCAGGGACTGGGGTTGTGGCTTAGAGGTAGAGCACTCGCCTACCATGTGTGAGGCACTGGGTTCAATCCTCAGCACCACATAAAAATAAAATAAAGATATTGTGTCCACCTATAACTAAAAAATAAATGTTTAAAAAATCCACTCCAACACCTGGAGACTAAATAATATGCTACTGAATGAACAATGGGTTACAGAAGACATCAAGGAGGAGATTAAAAAGTTTTTAGAGGTGAATGAGAACTCAGATACAACATATAAAAATCTCTGGGACACTATGAAAGCAGTTCTAGAAGGAAAGTTCATTGCATGGAGTTAATTCCTTAAAACAAGAAAAAGTCAACAAATTAATGACATAACACTACATCTCAAAGACCTTGAAAAAGTAGATCAACACCAAATGTAGCAGAAGAGAGGAAATAATTAAAATCAGAGCTGAAATCAATGAAATTGAAACAAAAGAAACAATTGAAAAAATTGACAGAACAGAAAGTTGGTTCTTTGAAAAAATAAATAAAACTGACAGACCCTTAGCTGTACTAATAAAGAAAAGGAGAGAAAAACCTCAAATCACTAACATACATGATGAAAAAAGGAAATATCACAACAGACACAACAGGAATACAGAAGATAATTAGAAATTATTTTGAAAACCTGTACTCCAATAAAATAGAAATTATTGAAGGCATCAACAAATTTCTAGAGTCATATAATTTGCCTGAATTGAATCAGGATGATATACACAATTTAAACAGATCAATTTCAAGTGATGAGATAGCAGATACCATCAAAAGTCTACCAACCAAGAAAAGCCCTGGACCAGATGGATACACAGCTGAGTTCTACAACACCTTTAAAGAAGAACTAATACCAATACTCTCCAATTTATTTCAGGAAATAGAAATAGAGGCAGCACTTCCAAACTCGTTCTATGAGGCCAATATCACTCTGGTTCCAAAACCAGGCAAAGACACATCAAAAAAAGAAAACTTCAGACCATTGTCTCAAATGAACATAGATGCAAAAATTCTGGCAAATCAAATACAAAAACATATTTAAAAGATCGTGAACCATGATCAAGTGTAATTCATCCCAAGGATACCAGGTTGATTCAACATATGGAAATCAATCAATAAATGTAATTCATCACATCAATAGACTCAAAGACAAGAATCATATGATCATCTCAATAGACACAGAAAAAGCATTTGACAAAATACAGCACCCCTTTATGTTCAAAACTCTAGAAAAACTTGGGATAACAGGAACATATCTCAACATCATAAAGACTATCTATGCTAAACCCCAGGCCAACATCATTCTAAATGGGGAAAAATTGAAGGCATTCCCTCTAAAAACTGGAACAAGGCAGAGATGCCCTTTTTACGATTTCTATTCAATATAATTCTTGAAACACTAGCCAGAACAATTAGACAGATAAAAGAAATTAAAGTGATACACATAGGAAAAGAAGAACTCAAATTGATACTATTTGCTGATGATATATGATTCTATACATGGAAGACCCTAAATGTTCTACCAGAGAACTCCTAGAATTAGTAAAATAACTCAGCAAAGCAGCAGATATTAAATTAACACCCATAAATCAAAGGCATTTCTGTAAATCAGTAACAAATCCTCAGAAAGGAAAATGAGGAAAACTACCCCATTCTCAATAGCCTCAAACAACAATAACAACAACAACAACTTGGGAATCAACTTAACAAAAGAGGTGAAAGATCTATATAATGAAAATTACAGAACCCTAAAGAAAGAATTCAAAGAAGACCTTAGAAGATGGAAAGATCTACCTTGCTCTTGGATAGCCAGAATTAATATTATCAAAATGACCATACTTCCAAAAGCAATATACAGATTTAATACAATTCTGATGAAAATTCCAATGACATTTCTCATAGAAATAGGAAATATGAAATGAAATATGAAATTCATCTGGAAAAATAAGAGACGCAGAATAGCTAAAGCAATCTTTAGCAGGAAGAGTGAAGCAGGTGCCATCACTATACCAGACCTTAAACTATACTACAGAAAAATAGTAACCAAAACCACACGGTATTGGCACCAAAACAGACTGGTAGACCAATGGTACAGAATAGAGGACACAGAGACAAATCCATAAAACTACGATTATGTTAGACAAAGTTGTCAAGAACATGCTTTGGAGAAAAGATAGCCTCTTCAATAAATCGTGCTGGAAAAACTGGAAAGCCATATGCAAAAAAAAAAAAATGAAATTAAACCCCTATCTCTCACCATGCACAAAACTCAACTCAAAATGAATCAAGGACTTAGGAATACAACCAGAGACCCTGAGTCTAATGGAAGAAAAACGTAGGCCCTAATCTCCATCATGTGGGATTAGGCCCCAACTTCCTTAATAAGTCTCCTGTGGCACAAGAATTAAAATCAAGAGTCAATAAATGCAATGGACTCAAACTAAAAAGCTTCTTCTCAGCAAAAGAAATAATCTGTGAGGTGAATAGAGAGACTACATCTTGGGAGCAAATCTTTACCCTTCACACATCAGATAGAGCAATAATCACTAGGGTATATAAAGAACTCAAAAAGCTAAACACCAAAAAATCAAATAACCCAATCAATAAACGGGCCAAGGACCAGAAGAGACACTTCTCAGAAGATGATGTACAATCAATCAATAAATATATGAAAAATATTTCATCATCACTAACAATTAGAGAAATGGAAATAAACCACTCTAAGATTTCATCTCACTCCAGTCAGAATGGCAGCTATTTTGCATATAAACAACAATAAGTATTGGCGAGGATGTGGGGAAAAGGTTACTCATACACTGGTGGGACTGCAAATTGGTACAGCCAATATGGAAAGCAGTATGGAGATTTCTTGGAAAATTGGGAATGGAACTACCATTTTACCTAGATGTCCCTCTCCTCAGACTATACCCAAAGTACTTAAAAACAGCATACTACAGAGACACAGCCACAAAAATGTTTATAGCAGCACAATTCACAATAGCTAAACTATGGCACCATCCTAGATGTCCTTCAATAGATGAATGGATAAAAAATGTGGCATTTATACACAATGGAATATTCCTCAGCAATAAAAGAGAATAAAATCATGTAATTTGCAGGTAAATGGATGGAGTTGGAGAAGATAATGCTAAGTGAAGTTAGCCAATCCCCCAAAATCAAATGCTGAATGTTTTCTTTGATATAAGGAGGCTGATTCATAGTGGGATAGGGAGTGTGAGTGTGGGAGAAATAGATGAACTCTAGATAGGGCAGAGGAGTTGGAGTGAAAGGGAGGTGGCATGGGGTAATTAATGATGATGGAATGTGATGATCATTACTGTCCAAAGTACTTATATTAAGACATGAATTGGTGTGACTATAATATGTATACAACCAGAGATATGAAAATTGTACTCTATATATGTAATAAAAATTGTAATGCATTCTGCTGTTGTATATAAATTTTAAAATTTACATAATAATAAAAAAATCCACTAAAGAAAGCAACATTTTCATGAGTTATCTGAAAGTATACCAACGTTTTAAAAATAAACTTGACAGAAAGATGTAATCAAAGAGGGAACTTAGAAAAAACAATTTGCAACTTTCAATTAGTAATGAATTAATTCTTGGCAGTGACTACAACTGTGATCTGCCTTATTTTGTCTTTGAAATAATCTTAAACCTATAGAAAAATGTAAACTGAGGGCTGGGGATGTGGCTCAAGTCGTAGCACGCTCACCTGGCATGCACAGGGCACTGGGTTCGATCCTCAGCACCACATACAAACAAAGATGTTGTGTCCGCCGAAAACTAAAAAATAATAAATATTAAAAAATTCTCTCTCTCTCTCTCTCTCAAAAAAAATGTAAACTGAGAACTAAATATATATTAGTAAAATTGATACTAAAATGCCCTGCATTTATTTATTTATTTATTTGATTATTTATTAATTGATTGATTTTTTAGTGTATCATTTAACTAAGAATACAGTGGTTTCCTCTTATTCCTGGGGGATATGTTCCAAATGCCTTGGTAGATTCCTGAAATGATGAATAGTATCAAATCCTATGATTATATTCCTTTACCTTCTTAACTAATTACTTACTATACACTGTAGGTATAACTTCCACAGTTTAAGGTAGGAAAACAAAACTCACAAGAATTATTTTTGTTAGGGTCTGTAAACAAGTCAAGATGGTGCCTGGCATTTTGCCAGATGGAGTGGTTTGTGAAGTAACACCAGCGAGCCATTAAGTGTGGAGATTCCTTATTGGTTGACTGCTGTATCTAGTTTACGTTAATTAAGATAAGCTGTGTGTAATGTATATATACCCCTACTATCCTACAATAAACGGCTCCCACTCCTGCTGTATCAATGTACACAAGTTGCTCATCACCCCCCTGTTATTTTGCTGCAGCTGGACTGCGGCATATTTTTTTTTCAACAAAATTACTAATTTGTTCTTCCTGCAGATCTTAGCAACTTCAGCATACAACATTTTTTGTTCTTTCATCATTATGTGAAGGACTTGTACCTTTTACCTAATGGAAACATTCTGTGGTTTCTCTTTGTCATATCCAAATTGCCAGCATCACTACTCTTGAACTTTGGAATATTATTAAGGAAAATAAGTAATACAAAAATTATCTGTTGGATAATTGAGATGGTTACTAAGTGACTGAGGGGCAAATTAATTATACAGCATGGATACACAGGACTAAGGATTGATTCATGCCTCAGGTATTACAGAACTAGATTGCATGCAATCTCATAATGCTACTCAGAATAGTTGCAATTTGAAGCTTATGAGTTCTTTATTTCTGGGATTTTCTATTTAATTATCTCAAATTGGTGTTGACCGTGGTGTTCCATGCAACCACAGATAGCACACATGTTGATAAGTGGCAAATACTGTAAATAGAAAACATGGCAGTAACTTTGAGAAAACTATACATAACCAGAGCAAGATTTTAATACAATATTTATAGAACTTCAAGAATAATAAAGATTAAATTAACAGTAATTTTATATGGCCAATATTATAGTTGAATTGAAACTACTATTCACAACACAACAATGATACTCAGCAACATAATGCAGGTTTTGTGGAGCTCATGCTATTTGTATTACCTTTTGACTTATGATGACTCAATTCTTTCACACTTTAGGCATTCAAATTACTGTTAGCCGGACATGACAGCATGTGTCTACAATACTAGCTACTGGAAAGTCTGAGAAGGCATGATCATTTGAGTTTATGAGTTCAGAGCAGCCTGAGCAAAATGAGACCAATGTCTCAAATTAAAAAAAAAAAAAATCAAATTACTGTGAAACATTCCCTCATTCTTTTGTATTTGATGTCAGGTGAACATAATTTGGATCTAATCCAAAATATACATATTAACTGTATCCAAATTCTTCTCTTCTCTTGTTAGTATTTTGTTGCTCTGGTGGCAATACTGGGGATTGAATCCAGGGATGCAGTGACACTGAGCTACATTTCAGCCCATTTTTAAAATTGTATTTTAAGACAATGTCTCAGTAAGTTGCACAGGCTGTTCTCAAATTTGTGATTCTCTTGGCTCAGTCTCCTAAGTACCTGGGATTACCACTGTGTCTGTTTCAAATTATTTTCTATTAACTTCTGATGATGAAAGTAATACCACTACCACTAGACTGCAAATTGATGGTAAACATACACACATGCACACACAACACACACACACACACACACATATCTTGCACAAAATGTAATATTCTGGGTCAGTACTTGATTGCTTGCTCACAATCTAAATATTCAGGAAACAATTAACTTTATATTTTGGTAAGTGTTAACATGAAATTAAGATGGTTATTGTGGATAATTATAAGATATCAATTATATGTTTACAAGCCATAGCTTGAAAAACACTACCAGAGAATGAAAGCCTACGAAAATTTATGCTTAACAGAATTTAAAAAGTGCCAAAATGCGATGAGTTAATGTTTATGTTTAACATTAATTTCTAGTTATAAGGTGAGAGAAAACGACTTTGCAAAATTTACAAAAGGAAATTTACAATTAATACTAGGAGTATTAAAACACAGGGAAATTAAAATATTTTATAGATATAAATATGTTTTCAATTCAGTAAAAACAGCTCGTACTCTTATACAATTTATTTACTTATGGAGCATATTCAACTCTGATGTGTAGAAGCTAAGTAAAAGTAGTGTTTCCAAAGGATTTCTCTGTGTGTGTCTGTGTGCATGTGTATTATATGAAGATGGTCTAGGCACTGTGATGACTTCACTTATGATATTTTTCCTCTTTACAAAGGTGCAAAAGTGATGATTCAGTAAAAAACATTCTTCAGATTTTGCTTTTTGGTCTGTTCGTGGGATGGCAGTTCGTGGTATGAATCTCTCTTTCTATGCTGGCTGTGGTAATGGGCCATACTAGGTTTTAGTCAGAGAGCTGGTAATGAGGGTATACAACAGGTACTCAACAGCACGCCATGTTGCAAAGGTTTTGGTTAATGCACTTTCTGTTTTCACATTCCATCATGTCTAAAAAGTGCCTATCTATGTGTCTACTGCTTCTGGTATTTGAAATGCATTTCTGACTTAAGATATTTTGAATTTATAATGGGTTTATCATAAAAATAACGCCACTGTAAGTCAAGGAGTACTGTATAACATTAAGGGAAGATCTTTACCAATTATGACCTAAACCTTTGCCATTAATATATTAGGACAATATCTCCAAATATCTGGAATATTTACATCTGTAATCACACTGAAATGTGTGTACATTTCAAAACTAGTATGTGAAAAGTTTTAGCTAAAAATAAGTGAGACTGATATTTCTATATTTACATTACTAATTATGACCATGTGAGCTTAAGAAGAAAATCATATTCTAGTAAAATTTATAAGAATAAATGAAAGGAATCCAAGGTGAAAATTATTCCTCACTGAAAAATAACTGTATTAAAAACTTAAGCCTTGTATTTACCAGTAATAAAGAGTGAATCCTAATTCCTTAGTATGTTAAGCTATATTTTAGTAGTTATTTTGGGTAAATTATACACTATTAAATTGTTTGCAGATTAAACATTCAAAAAGTTGATTGATATGTTCTCATAATATTTCAGTTGTGATTTAGAAGGAGGAATGCTATACAAACTTTGGCAAGGCTACAATATGAAGCATCTTACGATAGAGAGTAAGTAATCTAAAGGCCTCAAATATCTTTAGTAGCTGAAAAAAACATTTAACTGTGAAGTTGACAATTTTTCTTTTTACCAAATGTTGTTTTAATAGAGAATTGTAAATTAACTCTTGCAGATGTAACTACATTCTGTAACATACCTGATCAAAAATACATTAACTTCAATATCTAGCATTCATTTTACTTATATTCTCAAATTCAGTGGCTTGAGTTTCTGGAGTAAATATTACAGTGAATGTTATTGATTGTAACCAGTGTTCAACTACTAAAAGTCCCATACCTCACCTGTTTTATTATATAATTTGAAATTTGAAAATGTCAAGAAAAATATTTTCCTATCTTTCTTTTTCATTTTTGTTATTTAAATATTTACTATGAAATAGATTATCTTAAATGTAAAGACATACAGGACAGCAGGTCTCTAGGACTTATTCTTTCATCCATAGAACTTACTTACCTTATATATAACTCTAAGTCTATACCAAAGAGCAAATACCCATTTTCCTCCTAACCCAGCCCTTGGCAACTACTCCCCTACTCTATTTTTTTTAAAATTTAGACACCACATAAAAAATTAACTATATAATATTTGTGCTGCTGTAATTTACTTATTACATTTAGCATAATGTCCTCAATTTCATCCAGATTGTCAAACACATCACAGCAGTTTCCCTTCTTTTGTCCAAAAGAAAAGACGAATCTTAAAGACAAAGTTGTACCCATGTTCATTGCAGCCTTATTTAAAATAGCCAAAATGTAAAAACAAGAAAAAAAATTTTAAAAAAAAGGTTCATTAATGGATAACTTGATAAAAAATGGCATAAAAATATAATGAAATATTGTTGATCTTTTAAAAAGGAGGAAATCCAACCATATTTGGAAATTCTTTTTATTCCCTGTCTTGCAATGGGATAACTCTAATAACTAATTCTCCTCATCCTGATGTCCTATAAAACACAAGATAAATAACTGAGATACAGACTTCTATTATTTTGTGCTACACACACACACAATCTTCTACCACATAATGGATAATTTTTTGCCACTGAAATACAATGTGTTTGAGTGTAGTCTCTTAAGAATGTAAGAGTTGAAAACTTGCTATTGTCAGGTGATGCCATAGGTTACACCATGTCATAGAGCATTATATTATGTATGTGTTTTGTTAGTCAACTCTCCATCACTATGACAAATTACCTGAGATAAAAAGAAATAGTTTATTTTGTCTCACGGTTTAAGAGAATTCATTCCATGGCCAGTAGTGAGGCAGTAAACCATGTTAAGAAGCAAGTGATAGAACAAGTTGCTTCCTGATGGCCAAGAAACAGGAAAATAAAAAGAGTGTCAAGGGTCTGAATATTCCCTTCAAGCACATAGGACATTTGAAAATGTCAAGAAAAGTATTTTTCCATCTGGAAGATTTCCAACAAGGCCACACCTCTTTTTGAAATCTATTTTTAAGTAATACATAAAACATAAGAATTATACATGTTAATGTGTTACTATGTAATCTTTTGATATATACATATATACTATGTAATATTTAAATCAGGTTACACAGTTAAACATATTTATCTCCTCAAACATTTACCATTTCTTTATGGGGAAACCTTTCAATATTTTTCTTCTACCTTTACCTTTTTGTTTTCTGCAGTTCTGGGGATTAAACCCAGGGTTTAATGCATGACAGGCAAACAAAGACCACTGAGACACATTCCCAGTCCACTTAGTTTTTTGAAAAAGACAGTGAAGCATTATTATCTATAGTCATCCTACTGTGAAACAGCACACCACAATTCTGCTCTTATTTAAATGTAAGTTAATACCAATTGATTAACCTTCAATCTTCCCCCTTGACCCACATTTCCTGTCTTCTAGTAACTACCATTTTGTTCTCTAATTCTAAGAGATCAACACTTTTATGTTCCACATATGAATGAGATCAGATAATATTCTTCTCTGTGCCTGATTCATTTCACTTAACATAATGATCTCCAGGTCCATCCATATTGCTGTAAATGAATGGATCTCATTCTTTTTGATGAATGAATAGTATCCTATTCTGTATTGGTACCACATTTTCTTTATCCATTCATCAGTTGACAGACACTTAAGTTGTTTCCACTCTTGGTGATTATGAATAGTGCTGTTTTGAACACCTCTGGTGTGCAGGTATCTTTTTAACATAGTGATTTCCATTCCTTTGGATATATACCAGAGGTGGATTCCTGGATCATATGGCAGATCCAATTTTAATTTTTTAAGTAAGTTCCATACTGTTTTCCATATGGTTGTACTAATATACACTTCCACCAACAATGTGCAAGGGTATTCTTTTTGCCACATCTTTCCCAGGATTTGCTATGTTTAGTCCTTTTTATAATAGTCATACTTAATGGATTGAGGTAGTGTTGATTTGCTTCTCCTTGATTATTAGTGATGTTGAACATTTTTTTCATGTATCTATTGACCATTTTACATCTTCTTTTGAAAGATGTCTGTTTATATCTACTTCCCATTTTTTAATTTGGTAATTGTTATTTTGCTATTTATTTAGTTGAATTTCTTACTCATTCTGATTATCAATCTCTTGTCAGATACATAGTATAAAAATATTCTCTTCATTCTGTAGGTAATCTCTGTACTCTTGATTATTTTCTTTGTTATTACAAAGCTTTGTAATTTGATGAAATCCCTTTTGTCTGTATTTGCTTTTGTTTCCCATGATTTTGAGGTCTTGCCAAAATATACTTGCCCATTCCAATGTCCTAAAGAATTTTTCCTGTTTTCATCTAGTAATTGTATATTGTCCATACTAACAGTTAGTTCTTTAGTCTATTTTGAGGCTCTGCCACTTAAAGTTTCCAATACATTCCATAATGCATGGTCTGGGTACCAAGAATTTAATACATGAAACTTTCAAAAGCACTTTTTCAAACCATAGCATGTGTTTATGGGGATCCAGGTGTAAACAAACCTGCTACACTGCTGGTCATATAAAAATGTAGCATATACAATTATGCACAGTACCTAATATTTGCTAATGATAATAAATTAAGGATTTATGTGTTAACTATACTATATATTTTATCATTAAAGTGTATTCCTTCAACTTATGAAAAAAGAGTACTGTAAAACACTATAGATGTTCTGCTGTTAGAAGCCTTGTACATCTCATGTTTATTGTGTCACTCAGTCTCATCAAGAGGCCACACTGAGCAACTGGCTTACACCATCTAGGTTTATATAAACACAGCTTGTGAACTTTGTAGAATAAGGAAAACACTTAAGGCTATATTTCAGAGAGTGCATCCATGTTATTAATTGCTTTAAGATTGTCTGTGTTCGTGTATGTATGTTTGTGTGTGTGTGTGTGTGTGTGTGTGGTTGCTATATATCTGCTCACACATCTATTTTCTTCTGCACCTTAGCCTTTTCTATTACAAAGATAGAAGTAAAAATTGTCTTATTAAATTTTGAGCATGCAGAGTATGATATTTTGCACTCCTAAAGGGGTATAAATCATATAAATTTCATTGAGGAAGAGCAAGATAAAGTAGGCTGTTGAAGATAGAGAGGAAGTAGATAACCAAGAGGACTGCTATTGTATATATCAAGGGACTGAAATCTGAGAATTAAAATCTTGAAGTTGGTGAATAATATTTTTCTTTCAGAATTAGCATCTGGCCCTTAGATACTCTGCTATTTAGCAATCATGTAAACATCAGTGAAATATTTGGCAGGACCAGAGGATAATTTTTATTTTTCTTTCTTTCTTTCTTTCTTTCTTTCTTTCTTTCTTTCTTTATTTTGTGTATGTGTGTGTGTGTTGCTTTGGTATCTCTCATGCCTCTGAGTCACACAAAAATACCTGAAGCTTAAATAGTGCCTAGTGTATGTAGGAGACTGTTTATTTTAGTATAAATGTTCATTTTCAAGGCCATACTATTAATTTGAGGAAGACATTTCTGCTCTTTCTAGCTACTTGGCTCTACAGCATTTGATCTAACCAAGGGCCTTGTGCATTCTAGGCAAGTAGTCTAGCTCTGAGTTATGTCTCCCTGATTGGTCTTGAGTGTACGCAATCTTTGATACTTTCTGTTAATGTAATTGACAAATAAACTCAATGATGGTCAAAATTAAGTACCCTACTAGCTTGTTGTGATGGGATTTTCGATTAGATTTCATTTTTGATTCAAAGAAAAATCATGTGGTAATCTTTACAAGCACATACACATAAGGATCCACTATGTGTGAGGACCTATCTGCAATTGCTTAGAGACTTCAGTGAGGGTGTATGTATTATGGAAAGGTGGTAATCTACAGAAACAAATGAAAATGATTGAGAGAAGCATCTGTCTCAGTTGCAGTGATAACATATATGAATTATTCTTTACTCTTAGATGTGGCTTCTGATTTGGAGAATACCACTAATGTCTGCTGAAACTGCATTGATTAAAAATGTTTATGCAATAAACAAAATACGAAGTGCACAAACACACAGATAGAAGGTACAGAGTCAGTACTGACATAAAGAAGGCAAAAATATTTCTGAAATCCTATCCCACGTCCAACTTTTGTAATCAGTTATTGTTAGTTTGCCTTAAAGTTTCAGCTTCTTATGCAGAATCATTATCTCAAGGATCCATTTAATGCCCCAAATTTATATGAGGTCCATGAGTGGGTTGTTCTTCAAGATATAGATAAGCTTACTGAAGAAAGAGGTTGTAGAAGAGAAAGTGCGGGCGGGGGGAACCTCTGGCTAGTTGCTCTCCTCAACCTCCCCCTTCTTCCTAGAAGAGATACTACCAGTGTTTCTAAAAACCCATTAAGGAGAACAACGTAAGACATTCTTATAAGATTAGGAGAAAAAAATAGAGATTTGATAGGGCAACTAACCACTTAAAAGGAGGCAGAGATGGGCATAGTGGATTGTGCTGTACTCCTTTACTGCTTAGGAAGATGGCTTGAGCCAGGAGTTTGAGTGCAGCACTGATGACATGGTGAGAAGGCTCATCTCAAAATAAAAAAGAGAAACAGATTTATAAATATCCTCAAGTTATTTGTTATAAAATTCAGTTTCAGGTTCTAAAAATAATAGCTATCCACTTAATACATGTGTCCAGTTTCCCTGGAGAAATAGATTAACAGAGGATATTCACAGAGGCTGTGTTCCAAAGTGTCCAAACTTAATCCTGGTCAAATGCTGCATAGTCAAGTAGCCAGAAAGAGTTGAAATGTCTTCCTCAAATTAATGGTATGGACTTGAAAAATGAACATTTATACTAAAATAAACAGTCTCATACATTCACTAGGCACTATTTAAGCTTCATGTATTTTTGTGTGACTCAAGAGTGCATAAGAGATACCAAAACAAATTACTGAAGTTCACTCACATACCATCTTTGTGACTTGCAACTTCATGTGTATTTAGAGAAATTAACTAAAGTGTTATCACTTTCACTGGAGTGGGGTGAGTTTGACAAGAGGAATTCATACCAGCTTTACTTTCACTGTGGATAATACTCTCCAGAACAGCCACAAATACATCCACTTCTCTAACACTTCTGACATTGCAAACAAGGAGAAAAATCTAATGGAGTTCTGCTTCATAAATCCTAATCAGGTCAATCAATATTAGCCAGTTGTACCTTCTAAATACCAAACATTGTGATATATTCTATGTGGGGGCTGAGCAGAAAAAGAGAAGTACTGAGGTCACATATGAAAACATTAAGCAAAGTCAATATTATAGTAAAAACAGACTTAAACTTTAAGAGTCCAAGGTAGCAGGATTAATTATTTTAAATAATGGGACACTAAAATTATAGCAAGAATTGGCAAACAAAACAAAACAAAACAAAAAAAAAATGACAATAACCTCATGAAGTAATAAATACATTTAATACATTTTCATGACCTATAAGGGATAATTATTGAATTAATTTTTAGAAAAATTCTCACTGTTGTGAGTATTTTCTCAAAAGCATGTTTATATCATGTCCCAAAAATAAATAATAGAAGTGGTATATTTAATATCTTGCACCTGGTTGAACAATTTTAGAAAATGAAGCTTAAGTATTTTCTTTTTTCCAAGTGTAGGGTCATATTTATAATATTAAAGATGAATATAAAAGTGCAATTTTACTTTTTATGCAGAATTCTGCAAAGACTTTTAAAATAAGCTTAACTACAGTACCTGTAGGAAAGTGCATGAATCTCCTGATCCATCATGTAAACCTTAAATAAGCAATAGACTCATGAGATCTCTAAATCCACAAGTGCAAACTGTCTATTCATGTTGCCAATAAGCCAGATGGCATTCTAACTTTTTTAAAAAGGAGGCTTTTTCAATATCCATGTAACACCTGCCTGCCCCAATTATTATACATTCAAAACAGAGACTAAGGGAGCTATTTAACATCATGTACATTATATAAGTTTATGAATAAACCAAGGATATATATTCATAATAGTGAAATAGTCTTTCATTCACTATATTATTTATAATATGCTAATATTAAATACTATGTAATAAATATTATTGATCCCCAAATTGAGAAGCACATAATTTATTAGGTTCATTTCTTTAAGGGAATCAAAGACAATCCTGTCATACCTACTTGTGGCTGCCTAAATATGCAGTAAATATTTAGCCTAGTGTATTACAAAACTCTTTAATCCATCAATTACTCCTTTATTTTTGTAAATTTTGTATGTGTTTGAATTTCCTTAAGGATTTTCAAGGGGCATCAGCTTCTTGTTCATAGAGATGCTAAAAAACAATGAATGGTATGACAAATATTTTCAATCCGTAGGCATATGAAACATTTATGAAATACCAAAAAAAAAAACATGTTTAAAAGTGAAATGCTGTGGGTTTGCAGAGTCTTGTCCGTAAGTGTGAAGTTACATGGTCTTTAATCTTAAAATGTGAGTAGATTAATCTAAATAAAAATTCAGAAAACAAAGGAAACAGATGTGGGAGACCTGTGTTTCCCATATAATTCTTTTTTTTTAATATGTATATTTTTAGATTTGTAGATTCTATGTTTCAGTGGAACTGGTTTGAAGACTCATTCTGCCTGGTTCTTTTGCTTCATTTAAGTTAAGAGGATTTGAACTAACAACTCATTCTGACTAAGTTAATAAGGCAGGAGATGGAGGATCTCTTCCCACTTGGATAAGAGACAATGATTTTTTTGCATAAATGCTCAGGTTACTTTTGCATTTTGATATATTTAACCATCCCAGCTTTAAAAATAAGTTGTCATTCTTGACTCCTCATTTTACTCCCACATTCAATCTATAGCAAAATTATTTTGCCTCCCATTATCACTCTCAATTTTACTCAGTCTTCTCCCTTTTTACCATCTCTGCTGAATTCACATCACCCTCGTCTTGATCAGTGTTTGGTACTTTATCTCTTTACCCAGATAAATTTGCTCCCAAAGGTCATTTTTATGAAATACACATTTGATAACTGAATTTCCTTAATTACACACATTTTAAAGGACCCTCTCTCACTGTTTACAGAATTAAGTCCATAAGTCCCCAAAGTACCTTTTACAAATATTATTAGGGTCTGGTTTCTTTTTCTCAATAAACCTATTTTGTCACAACATATTACATTTTATTACATTTTTGTTTACATGACAATGATATCTTCGTAATGACCAAGGATTTCCTTGCTTCATTGTTTACAGTTTGTCTTTGATATCAAATGTATCCCTAAAATGATCTCAGGCTTGTAGACAGAAGTCAAAGAACAAACACCTCTAGTTGAAGCCTTAAAAAGTTCCACAAAATAGAGTAGGTTACTTTCTACTTGATTCTTTTGCTGACGTTTTATGCATTTCCAGGTTGCTGTTTGTACACACTATTACATTTGCTTATAGGTTTTCTTAAGAGAGTGTAAAGTTATTAATTTAAGAATTTTTTCTAACTTATTTCTGTGTCTTTCATACAAGTTGTGTTGAAAACACTTTTAAATATTTGTTGAATAAAATGCCAATGCAAATAAATTTTATAAAGTTATCTATGTAGAATGAATAGGCAATATATGAAGCAATATAAACTTGTGCACTCGACACACATACACACACACACACACACATACACACACATATGTAAAATCTTCCCTAGGTATACACAGGGGATTTATTCTATGACACTCCTGTCTGTTAGACCACAATCTGCAAATACTCAAGTCCCTTCCTTAAAATAGCATAATATTTGCATAAAGCTACACATATGCTCCTGCCTGCTTTAATTTTCTCTATATTACTTGTTATAACCAATATAAGGTAAATGCAATTTAAATAATTGTTAAACTGTACACTTTGGGAATAAGGGCAAGAAAACCATCTATATATGTACAGTAGATGCATTTATTTCTGAAAACATTTTTTTCTGAAGTTGGATAAAACCATATGGATGGAATCCATAGATAAGAAAAGCCAACTTTGTATATATGTAAACAAATTAAATTCCTTTACATTGCTAAAGAAGTGGGAATATTTATGATATTTTTATTTATCTTACTTTGTTTTTTGACTTTTTCTCCATTTATATATGTGTACAACATATAACACAAATACTCATACCGACATTTCTGTATAAACTACTTATAAAATAAATCCTTTATCTTCAAAAATCTATTTATCAGATTTATAGTTCTGCCAGACTTAAAATATTTGGAAAAATCTGGGAATTTTTTTTAATGGATAAAGAACAATCAAAGCTATGCTTTTAAAATTGAAAGGCAAGAAGAGTTTTCAGCTATATAAATTGCTCTACAAAAAGTATGGCTAAAGAACTAAAGTATGCTGTAAATGTACTGATGCCCTGACCTCAGGAGATACAGTAATCCCACTGACAATAAGAAGCATGAGCAATTTTTTTTTTTCCTTCCTTACTGCCCACTGTCTCTGATGAAAAAGTACTACCAACCTAGACTGCAGAATGTGGCATTAAAGTTTAATTCCATCCAATCAGGTAGACAGAGATCATATTCTGACACTAGTTTTTATTGTGGAATAGTTGGAACTTTCTGAAAACTCTTAAATCACTGAAGCAAACTTAAAATTTTATAAGTGTCAAAAGGAAACATTAGCAGTTTTACTTTTTCTTCAGGAATTCAAACATCTATGTACCTACATAAATACAGGATATTTGGACAGTTTAATCTTCAGATTTTTTCTTTCATAGCAAGCTTTTTAAATTATAAATTTAAACTTCTCCCCTTATTTAACCTTCAGATTCCTGGACAATTATTTGCACTAGCAAGTATTATGCATTTAGACAAACCTATAAATTTGAAACTTTAATTTTTTTTTGATTTATATTTTTCACTTAATAAAAATAAATAAGAATAAGCAATAATATAAATGGGGCTTTTTTTCTTTTCAATGTGAATATGATTTGTCACAAAATGTGGCTAAATGTGAAATGAAGCTGAAAACATGGATTATAATTTTGGAAAAAATAAAGAAAAGCATCTGAATTTTGAATATTTAATTTTTACAAGTGCAAATGTCAGATTAATCTAGGATTGTAAATACACATATAGATCTTGAACTATTCAACAATGTTTAAAATAACCACTCCCCTTTTACAATTTGCATAAACTATATTACTGAAATAATGAGATATTGACCACATTTTTAAAAAGATCTATCTCAATTTTTGCAACTTTAAATTCTAGAAAATGCATCCTTATGTTAATAAAGTTATTCACTTCCAAGAAATATCAGAATTCGAAAAAAATTATGATTTGGGGACCAATCATTAGTTAAAGGAATTGCTTGTTAGATTTCCTTAAAATTTAATTCTGCACATTTTCATACAATATTTTTTTCATACAGGACAAACATTAAACATTCCAAATAATTGTATGCTGTTGAAGAAAAAGAAGTGCTAGTCCAGTTTATTCTGTCTGCATATAAATGAAATTCAAAGGAAAAGTTACAACATTCTATGAGTAATTACTAAATTATATTTACTGAAAAAACGTATTTTCATAAATTCATTCAAAACATATCCCACACAGATCAGTTATAATTGTTTTACACATATTTAAGTGTATTAATTTGTATGTATCAAATTTCTGAAATAAAAAAAGAAGCTTCTAATAGTTGCATATTCTGGGTTACAATTGATTCTATAAATCTCTACCTTCATTGATTAATTGATTAATCTATGAAATTTAGACATAGTCTAATTTTCTGCTCAATTCAATTCTTTGTTTACATATTTGAAGTTTTTTTTTTGTTTAAAATGGTAAGACATATAGATGTATCAGAAATATATCAGTGATTGAAAAGAGTACTACAAAGGATAAACACAATGCAGTATGCTTATTATTTTTTAAATACTTATAATACAGATTGGAAAGTGGAACTGTATGACATTAATTCTTTGTATTTATATTTTGAAAAGCAAACTGCAGTGCGAATTCTCAATATAGGTAATATATTTTTATTCTTTTGTCTGTAGAATGACAAAGAAAAGTAGAAATCACAATAGTACTAGCAGAGGAGAGAGTGTAAGGAGTCACCTTCAATGTCAGTTCAAAAAGTATTCAAAAACTGGATGCTCATCATCTCTAGCAATCAAAGAAATGCAAATCAAAACTAAGATATAATCTCACTCCAGTCAGAATGGCAGCTTTTGTGAAGACAAACAACAATAAGTGTTGGCGAGGATGTGGGGAAAAAGGTACACTCATACATTGCTGGTGAGACTGCAAATTGGTGTAACCAATTTGGAAAGCAGTATTGAGATTCCTTGTAAATCTGGGAATGGAACCACCACTTGACCCAGCTATCCCTCTCCTCAGACTATACCCAAAGGACAAAAACAGCATACTACAGGGACACAGCCATATCAATGTTTATAGCAGCACAATTCTCAATAGCTAAATTGTGGAGCCAACCTAGACACCCTTCAGTGGATGAATGGATAAAAAAAAAAAAAATGTGTCATATATGCACAATGGAATTTTACTCAGCATTAAAAGAGAATAATATCATGGCATTTGCAGGTCAATGGATGGCATTGGAGAAGATAATGCTAAGTGAAGTTAGCCAATCCCCCCAAAACAAATGCAGAATGTTTTCTCTGATATAAGGAGGTTGACTCATAGTGGGGTAGGGAGGGGAAGCATGGGAGGATTAGATGAATTCTAGATAGGGAAGAGGGGTGGGAGGGAAAGGAAGGGGCAGGGGATTAGCAAGAATGGTGGAATGTGATGGACATCATTTTTCAAAGTACATGTATGAAGACTCGAATTGGGTGTCAACATACTTTATATACAAACATAGATATGAAAAATTGTGGTATATATGTGTAATAAGAATTGTAATATATTTCACTGTCATTGTGTTAAAAAATTAGATCAATAAAAAAACTGGAAATATGCAAATAGTAATGTAATGGCAATTAAATGTTTTATTATGATGTTTATATGACAAATCATATTTTAGCATGATTAATTTATTAAAATACCTAGAATATTTTCAATGAAATATGAAAAACATACTGCTTCACATTATTTTGAGAACTAAAACATGAAAATATATAGTTGAAAAAACACTCAAAGAAAATTGGAAATTCTAGCAATTGTCTTAAAAGATTATTTTAAAAAGTTGAGTGGCTAATTATAAAGGTTATAAAATTTAGGAGATCATAAGCCATCTTCATATTTATAAAATGAAATTGAAAATAAATGATATGGTAGTATAATCCTATATTTGTCTATTGCAAAGGTTTATTGATTAATTTGATAATTAAAATAAACATTTGAAAATTATATAACTCTTAATCATGCTACTTTACATATAGAAATCAAAATAATTTCATGTTTTAAATTTTAATCTTATCCTCCTGTACTGTTAATAATGTGCTAAAATACCAAAGATGATATCTCTATTACTAGTCCTATTAAGGGAAGTGGGTATTGCTTATTAACCTGTCACTTATAATATTTATTTATAAAGTCAAAGAAGACAATTTATTTTTTTCTTAGAGTGAGAAAGCAAAAAAAAAAGTTGTAAATTTTGTATAATATCTGAAAATATAAGATCTATATAATGTAAGTCACTGTGACTGTTAAGACACCAGAGTCTTATTACAAGTATGAAGATTGTTTAATTTGTACCTAAGGTAACGATTGTTGAGAATGGAGTATTTCAGAATCAGTACCCTTACCTTACAACAATCATCAGTTACTTAACTTCCCTGAGCCAACTTTCCTGATTTTTCTATCCAAGCATATAAGGAAAGAACATTTATTCTTTTTGTTGTTGTGCTAGGGACCTTTCCCAACGTGTTGCACATACATGCAAGTGCTATCTCGCTGAGCTAACATTCTCAGATTCATCTACCTTTCTTCAAGCATGCTACTGGGAGGTTCACTTAGGCTTACTTGTATCAAATGTTTCATTTAGCAATATCTTATGGATACTGAGATACTCAACTTAAAAATTCATTCATTTTTACTGATTTCCTTGTATCATTTAAAAAGAATACATGATAGTGGCAGATATCAAACGTGTAATTTAAAAGTTCTTTTACATTCTTCATTGATAGTCTGAGCTAATTATCCTCAGTTTAGTACAGAAAGGATAATAAAACTTAAGTGAATGAGAAGGGCAACAAGATGAAATATTTTCAGAACACGGAGACAATGACCAAGGAGAATCACATATGAAAAGAAATAGAGTGAAGAGAAATTTGCAACTGGAGGGTGGGAAAGCTTTGGAAACCAAAAGGAACTCTGCAAAGACAAAGGCAGAAAGCACCATAGGCGGGAAATTGCCTGAAACAGGATTTCACACATTAAACACAAACAACTTGCTTTGTTTCACAGCGCTTTGTTTTATAAACTGCTATATACTTATAATCTACATAGTGCAACAGAAAAGAGTATAATATTTTTACTTATTTCTATAGTCCTCTGCTAAGTGAGTCTAATTTGGATTTTAGTGTAATTTCAACATAGTTTTTATGGTTTAATAAAACTTGCATGAATTAAAATGCTATTAAATTGTTACACATGGTTAATAATACTTATGGACTTCTGAAAGCAGCTATTATTAAACTGAACAAAGTCATTAATGTCTTTAAACTTTGCACTGGGATATAAAGTACAAGAATAGATGTTTAACAGCATCTAGAAGAGAATAGTCCTGATGTCTGTTTGTGCTTCTCTTACAATGCATATATTTCTTTTTATTTTAAATCAAAAGTACTATAAGGGAAATAAATAAGCAAGGCACTGAATTCGAATACTAACTCTCCCAGTGACTCTGGCTTCTGTTTAGGTGTTTGACAGAGTACAACCTTCTTAGGTGTTTGGTTTCTCATCTATGCAATATCTAGGTTGCTAGGGGTAATCTCTATTTCATTCAGCTATAAAAGTCAGTAAATCAACAAGAAACATACATTTGGGTTACAAATAGGGATGAAATGATCAAATATTATGTTTTTAATTTTCTAAAAATTTTATGAACAAATATAAATTTTGTTACATATTTCAGACCACACTGCATTTACTAATCAAATTGGGTAATTAACATTTTCATCTTCTCATCATTACTTTGTGTTCAGAAATCTAAGCTCCCTCCTTTTCATTATTTATAAAATCTGTAAGTTTTTAAAGACACTGTGGTGGAACCCATGACTTCCTACATGCTAGGCAAATGCTTTACTATGGATCTATACCCCTCAGCCCTTCAAGTATTTTAAACAAATAAAATCTATGAATGGTAAAGACTTCAAAAATCTCCCATCATCAATCAAGTTTATTTTTTATATTTTAAACATGCATATTGTTAAATTGATATTTCTTCACTAGACCATTAAACCACATGAGTTTGCCTAAAGCATTACTAAAATTAAGTCAGTTTTAAAACGCCTTTTAATTTCTCCAGAAATCATCTGAAGTACAGTTGTAAACTTATTTGAAAGTTATGTGGTAATGTATACCTAACATTTTAGTAACTGTTTTTCATTTAAAGGTAATTGTAACTTGCTTTGCTGGAAACAGTTAATGTTTTTATTTCAGTATTTACATTTTCTACTCTAATAGGAAACTAACTATATGTTAGTGGTTCATTCATTTTACAGTCATCAATATTACATTCCATATATTCAGGCTTAGCCAGCTAATTCCTTTCCCTTCCTTTCCTTTTCACTTATAGAAACTACCATATTTTTCAGAATTTAACTACTGCTTCAGAAAGATTTAAAAAAAAGAAAGAAAGAAAACTGAACATATTCTCATTATGTACCACTGTTACAGTCACACAATAATCAAAGAAAGATAATAAAATATTTTAATGAGAAAACTATAAATTATCAAACTATGACTCTAATGTGCCTGTAACCTAGAAGGTCAATTTTCATTGTAGAAGGAAGATGTTCCAGTGGACCGTACTGCTTAGCAATTTCAACCTAGATTTCAGTAGCCAAAATCCATGGAGTGAAAATAGGCTTTCACAGATGTGCCTCTGCACTGATGCATGCATCTGACCCATCACTTAATAGGTCAGGCTTATTATTTAAAAGTGTCTTGTACACACAGAGATAACTCAATGAAGAGTCTAACCAATGGAGTCAGAGCACAAGAGAGGTTTTATGAGATCAGGGTAACAGCAAAGAAGATTAATAAGGCAGGCATAAAAAATGGTAGTAACTGAGACTCAGTGTCAACTTACACAATTCTATAACAAAAAAAGATAAACCCACTGACAAGAACTTTTAAAAACAAACTGAACTCTTAAAAAAAAAAAACTACTTTGTAAACAGAAGATAAGAATATGTCTTGTTAAGTTGTTACTCTAAAACGACCTTATTTAAAAGCTTATAAAGATTGAAAAGTAAAAGGATAACTATTCTTTAGGATAGGAAGTTCAGGGTATTGAATAAAAGTTTGAGAAATTAAGAATTTAGAAGGAATGAAAAATGTCATAAATATAGAACGAAAGTGAACTGCATGAAGTTTAAGTGTGTGATACATAAGATGGAAGCAATGGTTGTCCCCAGAGTAGAATGTAGAATGAATGAATCAATTTTAAAATAACAAAGTAAAAGAATGGTTTTCAAAACTTTCCAGACTTAAAGAAATAAATAAAATAAATATATAATTTTCATATATTTTGATTAAACACTTTAAATTTCAAAGATGAAACAACTGAAGGGATATAAATTTTAAGTTCTCTATTTGGCAATCATTGGGATGAATATTTCCTATATTTTTTTATTAAAGAAATAAAAGTCATGTCAGCTTCCATGAAAAAAGTCAATCAAATGAATTAAAAATATACAACATTTATAAAAATAGACCCTGCTTTATTTTCTGCAACAATGGAGATTAAAACAAAATATACACAGCTACTGTATAAACTTCAAAGATCTAAGAAATGTGCACTTCACCACATTGTAATGAATACTCAAAGCCAGCAACACAGAAATACTTTAGATTGGCAATTTCCAATTTGCTAGGGAATTTTAGGGGATAGTGTATCCCAATCTTTTTTCTTTTTAAATGTGATTCATCATAAGATTTATGCTGGAAGAAAACTGGTCCTCCTAAAATCGTTAGTAAGAAACCAGTCCTATAGAGTATTATGCATATCATTGAGGGCTTAAATATTTTAATATAATAGTTTGCATCAAAATAACTATTTGTTTGGATAATTATTTTTCCAGTAGAAGGTAAACAAACCTTAGCAAGTCTAAAAATAGGAATATCACATATAATTATGATCTGTACAAATTTTGAAGCAAAATTAGGATGAAAAGATAGTAACAAAATGTTTTCCCAGATTTTTAAGAATGAGATCTTTCTTTTTGATTCCATTTGTAGAATGCAAAATAGCACTCCAAATGCAAAGTGCATTTTCATTTTTTAAGTAAAGGAAAACTGATTATCTTATTATGACTTTAAATAAACATAGCTGAATAACCTTTAACACATCTAAACATTTAGTGATTTAACTTGTAAAATGTTCCTTCCCAGAACGTCTGAGTTTTTTCTGGAATAAAGTAAGGACGGTGTTTGCTTTGCACCCTGATGACTCTGCACAGTGAAGTATGAAAGTCCCTGTAGAAACTGCACCTCCCGGGCAGTGCCATTCACAGTCTTTCAGGGGCCTTCAGACACATTGAATCAACAGTGAAATTTTTGGAGACAGATGACTCTAATTTAAATGCAATTTGAATAACCTTGTAGTGTAATGAATGTCTATGCTTGTCCCTGGGAGATGTGCCAGGAAGAGAAGCAATCTGAATTCCACTGGATTTATGCTTCAAGAAAGGTCAGCCTAGCTAATCCATAGATAATATTTTCCCTAAAAGGAATATTTATAAAAATCTAGGAGCTTATTTTTATTTGAACAAATTAGATTTCCATGGATGAAACCTGATTTATAACATTGCATTCATTGGGATGAATATTTGTTTTGCTTTTATTTGCTTAATCCAGACACTTTCTAGGTTATAATCCTGAGGACCCTTGCAGTTGTCATTTTTATAAATATATTTCATACAATTTCCATTTGTACTAAAAATGTATTCTACTTTTTATCAAACTACCAAAGTACAATAAACAAACATATATGTTAAAAACAACAAGATACATGAGAGACAGTAGGATTATAAATATCACGCACACATACATATACACATACACATAAGTGTGTACCCACGTGTGTGTGTACGTATGTGTGAATGTATACCGAATGAAGATGGCATGTTAGACAATACATATTTAATAATAATTTTTTTAGGATAAACATGTTTTGCATATGCTATATGAAATGTTAGTAGTCTTGAGTTTATGCAAAATTTTTTACCTATGTGCTTTATGAGAGATTAAAAAAAAAGCTATAGCAGGGATTAAAAATAAATAAATGGGCAAAATATGCTCTAGAATTGAACAAAGAAAATATGGTAGTGGCACTATTTAATATAAGACAGAATACATTTTCTAAAGGATAAATAACTGATGCAATATAAAAATAACAGATATGCTTTACTAGTAAACTATTACTACTAAATTATACATGGTAAAACTGTCAACAATTTAAGATACTGTGATGGAAACACAGCTGTTCACAGATTTTAACTTAATATCAGCCTATCACACATTAGATTGAAGTAGAAAAAATAGAGGAAAAAATGTATTTTTTTCCTAATACTTGGGTTCAATTCACTTATTATAATTGAACAGATAGCTAAATTCTTAAAACACCAATTACATACATTATATGATCATAAAGCTAAGAAAACTAAAATTCATCTCCAAAGAAGTTAAGAACTATTTCTTAAATAATAATTCATTCAAAAATGCAGTGATAGGGGCTGAGATGGTTGTTCAGCGGTAGAGTGCTTGCGTAGCATGTCGAGGCCCTGGGTTCGATCCTCAGCACCACATAAAAATAAAATATTGTGTCCAATTACAACTAAATAAATACATAAATAAATAAAATGCAGTGATACATGAATTTGCCTTTATAACTCAAAAATTTTAGTTATCTCCTTCTAGTCTTAGAAAATAGGTATTTTAGTAACAGAAAGAAATCTCTGGCTAAACATTATGGTATAAATGTCAAACATTTATAAATTAATAACCCATTTCCAGGAAAGAGAAGAGATATGAAACATGTATTATTAAAATGTGATTCAACAGGGAAATAAGAAATCTGGCATTGATATGAATAAATAGAATTTGGAAAATATATTAATGCCTTATGGTAAACATTGATTTTCAAACTTGTGATTATATATATTTAAGATGAAAACTTAATGTAAACTTAATATCCATGTTTCAAAGTACACTCTTAAACATATACATACTTAGTTAATTCTGAAAATTATAAAAGCTGACCTGCATTTAAAAGTGGGTCCAGGTTCATCAACACAAATTCCTCCATTCAGACAGAGGACCAAATTTAGATCAGGCTCAGGACAACTATGGATGATTTTTTCACAGTGTGTACCAGTGTATCCGTGTGGACAAATGCAAGTAAATCCATGAACCAACTTCTGACAGAAGCCCCCATTCATACAAGGAATTGATGTACAGTCCTACATTAGGAAACAGAGAATAAAATGTGATTATTAATGGTAAGACTGCTTTATTAAAATTATGCTTATTTAAAACTATTTTAAGGAACCAATCTGCAAGCTTTTATGATATTTCTTTCTTCCAAGAAACAAAATATGTTTATAGTGATAAAGGATTTTTACTTTTGATTACCAGAAATTTTCTGTCAAATGTTCCATTGTTGACTTTTCAAAAAAAGAAACTATCTGGCCTTATTAAAATATGTACCCTACTAGACAACTCTTCCTCCTCCTAATGAAAATGATACAGCAAATTTCCTCTATAGATAATATAACCAGGGATCACTGCCCTTAGTATTCATGGTATGTCCCAGTTTGCTACAATCAGCCCCAATTTAACTCTACTCTCCAGGGACATGATTTAATAGGATATCCATTAACTCTCAAAGGAATTATGTAGGTTTGATTACGTCATTAAATCAGATATCTCACAATTGTCTTATGTCCCTCTAATAAATCTAAAACATTTATAATAGTAATTATATTTTTTTTGTGTGTGTGTGTGGTCCTGGGGATTGAACCCAGGGCCTTGTACACGTGCGGCAAGCACTCTACCAATTGAGCCATGTCCCCAGCCCCAGTTGTAATCTTTCGTTTTCCCACACATTAATCCAAACTTATGTCAAGTATTTCTAATACCTATAATCTTAGAAGCATAGAAATTCTGTGATAAAAAGAGATATCTGGGTAATAGTTTTTTTAGTTACATTTAGGTTTCAAAGTATTTTTAAAGTTGTCTTATTTATACAACAATGACATCCTATTTATTATAAGTATATTATTTGTTAGATGGTGATAAAGTTACCAACCTCACACAGGTTGCTGTGAGAGTTAAATAAAGAATGTAAAGAAAGCAAACTGATACTGTGACCAGCACATGATAGCTGTTCAGTACATGCCCTCCTTCACTTCTTCCGTTTCCTTTCTGGGGCCAAACTTGTTAGTCCCTATTGCAGTCATTTTGCCTTTGCCTTGGGTAGAAAATTTATTTCTCTGTATACTTATTTTCTATCATACCATACTTTATGCTTTTTTATTTTTTAGGTTGTATATGTACTAACATTATAGAAAGCTTACATCGTAAACATGATATGACATCATTTTCTAATATAATGTCAACTTAAATGATTTGGATCTATATTTCTGAGAAACATTTTATGGTAAGTTATGACATCATTAATAAAACTGTTTAAAAAGAACCCTCAATGTGCTGTTGACACAATTTCTCAAAGAACATGCACAAACTTGAGTCATTTGTACACTAGGGTCTTAAGTTATTACATCCTCAGGGATAATTATATGTATATATAAACATGAAATACTTTCTTAGCTTTTTACCTTGAAAGGTTATAATTTTCTAAATCTGTCATCAATTGATACCTATGTTTGTAAATATTTAGTGATTTTTAATAGGTGTCAACAATAAAGATTACATTCATATTATGTACCCAATGGAAAATTAAAGATTTGTGAAAATTACCTGAAAGTTTAATTAGTGTCATTTTCAATAAGAAATGGATTGTGCTCTTGAGTATAAAACTCAAATAATGCCTGGGACCCAGATGGTTATCTTTCTCACTCACCTGAATGATAGAACTTAATATATATTGTCATAGATGCCATTCTGATATTTGTTCTACCTTTGCTGAAAATGTGAACTATGTATGGATATCCAAGGGCACTTCACAGACTTTCTGAAGGTCCTACAGTAATTTTTACAGAATGTAAATGCAGAATTCCATAGGGAGTGGCAAAGAAACAATGTTGTTTCCCTCTCTGTCCTGTGGCTGGATATATATAGAATGATTTATTAGAAAGCATTACATAAAGTAATTGAATTATATCTCCCATGGGAAGACAAGGGTAGTTTTCAGACTGCCAAGAGTTCTGTCTTTAGGGTTTACAAGAATCTTTTACTAAATTAATTAGAAAGCTTAATGGGAAATACAAAAGAAATTTCTTTTTAGAGAAAATCAAATTGTCATTTGAAGTTCTTAATCTTTCCTGGTTCAAAAATCAAGGAAGATGCTTTTCCTTTTGTTCATCATCATTCATATTACTTCGTTACACTCTATTTAATATAATAAAGTGCTTCCTAAGAAGGAGTTCACTAATGTAATTTCAGAAAATAAAAGAAATAAAAGCCTGGGGTTTTGAGAGAAAGAGGTGGAAAATGGGAGGAACATCACAAACCAGGGTGATCTGGACAATTAAGCTGCATTAACTTGTGCTCAAAAGTCATGCCAGGAAATGTACAGGAGTTTGAGAATACCAGAGTAATGACATCAGTCCTTCATGGTGGAATGCTTAGTCAAAGGAAACTGCCTGCTGGCCTATGAAAGGGGATGATATCTCACTGACTTCATAGCTATGGTCTTTCTGAGAGATGGAGTTTTAAGCAATTCTAAAGTTTGTCTTGTGACCTCTGCACTTCCCAGAAGAATAAAGTTATCTGAGATCATCTTTGTCATAATACTTTTCTCATTACTTCATAGGCTTTATTTTTTTGGCCCTGGTATATGTAAGAAGTAGAAATCTGTCTTCAGAGAAGATCTTGGAGAGAGACAAAATGTTAAAGAGAGACACAGGGATCTGTTTTACCTGAAGCCTAGAAACAGTATATGGTATCTATTAGGCCCTTACCTTTCCCACAGCAGAGGCCTATTAAGTTTCACAGACTTGTGGAACTTTGTCTAGCACCGGAATCAAAACTACTAATGTAGCTCAGTGTATGCTAAACTTAAATCACACATGAATGCCCTGGGTAGCTTGTTAAATTGCAGATTAAAACTCAGTAAGTCAGGGGCCTGGATTTTTCCATTCCTAACAAACTCCCTGGTGATACTGATGCTATCAAAACATGGATTATTATTATTGAGTAGCAAGAATGGAGCAAGAACAGTTTTATTTTACTCACAAGCATGAAAAGAAGCTGAAGGATATTAGAGTGACTTTGCCAGAGTCTTACAGCAAGACAGTGACAGAAAAAAACACATAGACAACTAAATATTCTGAATTCCAACCTAGGACTAAGCACTGCCAAATCGTATCTTCCTTTTTAAAAAAATGTTTTGTCTACAAATTTGTACATGTGATAATGTATATAGTAAAGGTTAATATACTTGAAGTTTATTTCCAATGTAATTTTTGTTAAAAAAAAAGTTTCACTTTTTTCTCAAAATGTACAAGTTCATGGAACTGAATTAGCTAAAAGGTAGATGTTGCTTGATTTCCAATTTAACCTGACTTTTGGTAATTTCATGAAAATAAAATGCAGCTTCACTTTGTTATTTCAAAAAATAAAATAAGATTATGAAATATCAAAGTTGGGATTCTTACAAGAAATTTTAACTTTTTTTGAAAGTGTATATGGTAAAACTTCTGGGAAAGAAGGTCACTAAAATACAAGAAAACAGAATAATTTTCCCAGAGATAGCCTGGAATGCACAAACAAATCAAAAATAGGAAAGGCGAGTTCATCACAGCTGAATCTAGAATGTCAATTTCACAAATTACACCAGGATTTTTTTTTAAAGGAAACACTTTGGACACAGTCCAAAAAGATGTTCAAATACATTTTTTTTATAAAAATAACTAACACTTTGGATACAGTCCTCTTTTCTCAGGTAAACAAAAAGTGTTGCAGAAGAAATCCATGATGTTTATTTTAACATATCAACCCTATTTGCCTGGGGTGTCCAGATTTAACACTATTTTAGAATGTGCATGTAAGAGTATTCTGGATAAACTTAGCATTTGAATCAGAGGAGTCTATAAAACAGGCAGCCTCCTAGTGCACAGCCCGCATCCAATTCTTCAGGGCTTGAGAAGAACAAAAGAAATAGAAAGGAGGAGTTGTCTCCTTTTTCCCCTGCTCACTGCTTCAATTTGAACACTTCCCCTCTGGCCTACAGGCTGGAGTTGATTGACACCATCTGCTTTCCTGGTTCTCAGGTTGTTAGAATATGACTGAATCACACCACTAGTTATGATTCTGTGAAGAATGCTAATAAAAAAATGTCAAGGGGCTGGGATGTGGCTCAAGCGGTAGCGCGCTTGCCTGGCAGGCGTGCGGCCCGGGTTCGATCCTCAGCACCACATACAAAGATGTTGTGTCCGCCGATAACTAAAAAAAAAATAAATATTAAAATTCTTTCTCTCTCACTCTCTCTTTAAAAAAAAATGTCAAGTATGTAATCCAAATTTCAGGGGTATATTGTGCTCTAACACAATGGCATTGTGAGGGGAAGGTTCACTCATGGACATAGAATTAAAAAGGTTGAAGACACTGACTGCATTGATATTAAGGAATCTATAGCACTGTAAGAGATATTGGCCTGGTGTTGGTGGCCAAGAGTGGCTGGACAATGAAAAGCATCTTCTTTTGTCCTCACCTATTTTGCTGAGTTTTACAAAGTTTGAGCTCACTCTTGCTTGAGTAGTGACAGAAATCTGCCCTTATCTAAAAGACTGAAGAATAACTGGCACAGTAAACAAAAGCCTAGGAGAACATAACAACAATTGTGTAATCAAATAATACATATATTAAACATTAACATCCACATTCTGCCAGCGCATATGTAGAGAAACATTCTTAATAAACACAGGTGTGGTGAGGAAGGAACAGGCTATGAGATCAAAAGGAAATTTATTAACTATTCCTACTATGATATAGAGCATGGTTTGCTCAAAATTCTGCACCTCAGATACAAATAGAGTTTTTAAGAACAATATACTTAAAATATCTTAACTATTCAAGAGATTTTTACAGATTAAATGTGATACCTCCACACAATGAAATAGTAATAAATAAAGTAGAACTACACATGCTATTGTAGAATAAACTGCAGTGATAAATTAAGTGAGAAAGTGTGAAGTCTGTGTGTGTGTAATAAACATTCTCATTTGTGAAATCTTGTTTATTTTAAAGATGTGTTTTCAATAAAGAAGATAGATATTCTCTATAATAATTTGTAGAAAATGGCTGATCATTCAGTTGGGGAGAGAGCTTCCTGTTCAAACTTTAGGCTAAAAAGTACTCCGATAAACCAATCACGTAATATCAAATAAAAAGATAATGAGAAAATACAAGAATTTCTGAGTAAGTTTCTTTTAAAACTGTCACAGAAAACATCACCTTTAGAATTTTGTGATTTTGTAAATTTGGATTAAAAAACATAAAATCTTTTGACTGTCAGAATCCAATATATAAGAGGGAAATAAAAATAAGAAAATATACCTATGTGTATATATATGGTAGACACATAGATTTTTACATATAACTATAAAAAGCCCCTCATAAATTATAGCTCACACTTGAAGATACACAAATACACACATACCCGCATACAAACATGCAAAATTCTCTAATCAGTTCTTATTTATTTAGGGAAATTCCTTTAGTTCTTTTTAAATAATGAGTCCTCATGAAAAATTTTGTTTTCCTTCATCTGAGAATGTCTTGATTTCTTATTTTATTCTCAAGTTGTAGTTTATTTTATTTCAAATTAGTATATTTTTATATATTTATGATTGGATATTAAAAAAATCACTGTCCTGTATTCATGCTTCATGAGAAGGACACATGTCCCTTTCTCTGCCCCATCCACATTGAAAGGAAAATATCTACTCTCTAAAATCCCACTCTCTTTTTTTTCCATATGTGTGTATGTTCATGTGTGCATACATAAAACACTAATTATAATTTTTCACTAGCCTTGGCATTCATTCGTATCCAGCCACGTGTTTGTTATTCTCAAGCATCAATTATAATTTTTAATCTTTGCATCCAATGTTCAACTTAATGAATTAAAAAAAAAGTTTGCTCAAATTTCCCTCCATCAAGCCCTAATATAAACTAAGATTTATTTTACTTCCCAAAGAGTTTTACATATAACATTCTCCCCATATTGACCTCAGCTATCTTTTCCTCAGCTATGCTGTTTTTCCACAGCTCTTGTCTCTTTATCCTAGAAAGACAGATGTGGACACTAATCTCCAAGTGTCCTTCAAAGGCTATCTGGATTATATGACATAGGTAAATAAATAGGTCAGGAAATATGTAAGATAGATGATAGTTTACTTTGCAGCTTGTGGGGCAGAAAATGTGTCTAATAATTATTTTTTTCTTGGCTTCTCATAAGTATTCAATATTTGTAAAATGAATGAACAAAATTACAATTAGAGTATATTAAATGTAATTGAGAAAAAAAATGACAAATTTAAGAAACCTCGTTGCACTATGATAATTAATGCAGATGGTATATTTTATCAATCATAACAATATATTTTCTACATGCTAAGACACTAAAACTATTGTTAATCCTAAAATTTAGTAGATGAAAATATAAGAAACTATCTTAAATATTGCTACACGAAAAGATGAGATGCAAAACCCAGTCATAAAGAGAAAGGTAAAGACAATTATGGACATTTCACAATTTACAAGTTGTAAAAAGCAATAATTTCTAAATTCTAGAAAATATTTGTAATTTTTCAGAACCTAGTGGACACTATCCATAATTTAAAAAGTATACAAACCAAAAAGAAAAGGGTCAGCAAGCCAAAAATGCAAATACTGCCAGCCAACAGTTATAAGTAGATAAAACACAAATAAATACAAAATCACATGGAAAGGTGATTAATATTGGTAGCTACCTGGGAAAATGTAAATTAAAATAATGACATGCTATGTTTTCTTCATCAAATTAGTCAGAACTTTTTTTTTTAAATGACTTCATTTAATAGGACCTTGGGAAGCTGGCGTGCTCATATTCTCATTAAACAAATGTGGTTGTTTAACATTTATTTAGAATACTCTGTATCTATTGAAAAGAATGAGTCAAGGCCCTGTACATTTTAATGAAATGGTTCTTAAGATATAATAAGTCACTGAGTAATGAAGATAATGAATATAGTTTTACATTAAAATAAAAATATAAGGACAAATCATCTAGATGCACATAGTAAGAATATGAACAATTGTCCTCAAAAATTTGAATGTGTATTTATGTGCAAATTCTTGTAGACATTCATATATCAAAGAAAATATTTATTGAATGATATTTTTAATTCATAAAGAAGAATGTGGTACTTATATTCCCAAGAAATATGGTGTTTGAGAGTATTTAGAAAGCAATATTTGCAGTAATGCAAAGAAGATGTATGGGGAATTTATTAATTACATTTCCTTTTCCACATCAGGAGCATCTTTCACTGTCTAGAACCAAGTAATAAAATATCAATAGATAATTAAGCCTTTTAAAATCAATGCATCTCCAAAAATGTGCTAATCAATTTGCTTGCATTATCTTATTTAATCCTCCTGAGAATAAAAAAAAAAAAAATAGTTACTGTTATTATCCTCACTGAATAACTAAAATATGGTTTCAGAATATAACTAATTTGTCTAATTAAGAAAACACAGCAGGTAACTAGGTACATAGAGATTCAGTTCCACTTCTCGCTGAATACCTCTAATCACCCCCTCACTCCCTGGGAAAGGGCCATTTTCTAAGTATATCCCACCTCCAATGTGCACCTTCTCACAATGACCCTTTCACGCAGGAATCATTATAGCTATGTTTTACTAATGATAGGAGAGCCACAAATGACTTAAATAAAATACCCATTGTAGCATAAAGCCAAAGGCTCTGGTTTATATATATTTGCTTCCTTTGCCATGTCACTGTCAGACAAAGCAGCTTTGGAAGACCTGCCCATTATTCCAGGAAGTCTCACAAGATTGCCATCTGCCAAGATCAGATGGTTATCATTTCAGGCAACCAAGATTTCTCAACAAAAATAGGTTTTCCACATAAAATACTATGTATCAATAATATCAACTGACTCCCGAAGTATGGAAGACCGATTCTGAGGTTATTGCAGGTGCTACCCACCTCTTGGCTCAGTTTTATTTCCTCCTTGTGGTGTCTGGATGAACTTGGCCCTGCCTCATCTTTAGATCCATAGAGAGCTCTGTGACCTAAGATAAGGGAGGAGGTGGCAGATGGAAAATATAAGCCATCTGAGAGATCCTGAAGATAATGGCCACTTCCAGGATTTAGTTTAAGGAGGGCTCCAGATTGCAAAATTTTATGATAATATGATGTGAAGATGAAAAACATTAAAAGAATCTATTACTTGTAGTTTTTTTTTTTTTTTAAGGAAACTGAGGAATTCCATAGAGGAAGGGGGAGAGAGTAGTTAAATACTCAGTAATTGTAGAAGAAATGTTCAATTAGTAGTTTGACTTTTATTTTTTATCATTTAAATTTAATAAATGTATAAACTTACATTAATCTTGACCTCACATCTTGTGCCAGTCCACTCAGCATCGCACGAACATTGATATTTATTAAGGAGATCTATGCACCTGGAACACAGAATTAAAATTAAAATTTTAAATAAGTAAACATTAAAACATAGTTTGAGAAAGCTTCACCATTTTCATTTCTAGTTTAAGTGGAAAAAAATAAACACACTGCATTTCTATCTATTCCATGTGGAGTAGAAAGCAGAGTCTATTCCTGATTTTTTATCCTTGAAGGTGACTGAACTGAAAGAACTGATCAATTTTCATTTTTGCCATCTTCCCCACGGCAATGGAAAGAAGGAACAGTTCTGAAAGATATAAAGTGTGTCTGGGGCTTATGCAGGAATCTGAAGTCAGCTATGGCCAAACTACACTGCAATAAGCTACTCACCTTAATCCTCCCTTTTCTGTGTACAAAATCAGTGGCAGGACTAGAAAAACAAAATAATGCTGCAGCTGACAGTATGGTGCCTCTGAGATAGTCTTCTTTTGCCACGTACTTTTCCTACAAATATCCCTGTTCTCGATTTTTATATGCTAATATTCTTTCTATGGACAGGTGAGTTGTCACACAGTTCCATAGAGTAACGAAATACCTTTCATGCACATAGGGATAAAAGAACCAGTCTACTTAGGAACATTTTAAACACTACGTATGCCGTATTATCTTTCCACAGAGCAAATAATAGAATGTCACATCATCCTATCTGCTATTTCTATTACTGTGAGCAGTTACCTTTAAGCATATTAAAGTCTAATTAATCCACATTTATTGAAAATTACTTTATGCTAATGAACAGAAATAAAAGAAGGGCAGAGATAATGTATCAGTACATTGCATTAGCTAAAACAGGCAGCATCTGTCATCTTAACTGTACTAAGCTCTTGTTTTATGAAAGAGCATAATTAAAATTATCTTTATCAACTTTCCCTTGACAGTCAGTCTTAAATATTGTGGGTTAAATACACTTTCATACAGTTAATAATAGAAAAAAAAATAAATATAGCTACCTTCCATGTAGACAAGGATTTGAGAGGCAATCATTTGCATTTCTTTCACAGTGCATTCCAAAAAACCCACTCTTGCAGGCACAGATATAATGATTGATGCCATCAATACAAGCTCCTTCATGGAGACAGGGCTCTGATTGGCATTCATCTATATTTACTTCACAATCAATGCCTACATTAGAACAGACAAGACAAAGATGAAACCACTTAAATGCAAAACTCCATAGTTCACTGTGGTAAATATCACCCCCCAAATCAAACCCTTTCTCTATAGGGACAATTTGACATCCTATGGCAAAGGAAAACATTTTTCAAGGTTAAGCATGTTTGAATTTATGAAATCTCAGACTACTAATTTAATATGAATGAGAAAAAATAAAACACAAGCTTAATCTGCTTTAGGATGTTTGTTTTTACTGTAAGAAGTTATTTGTTGATACTATTAGTGAACTAATGAATTATATCCAACTGTCACTGTGAATACTAATTTATATGATGTTTTGAAATAGCCCTTGATAGCCAAACATTTCTTTCCCACAGGGATTAGGAAAGAGTTTGAAGTGTTGTAAATTTTGTCTTGGTAAGTCTATTAGTGGGTTTTCTGAGATTTCTAAATAAAACCTGGATTTGGCTGAATACCTGTGGTTTTCAAAGACCAAGTTGTGAATAATTATTAATTAATGACACGTGCCACACTCTGTGCATGCTCACACACACACACACACACACACACACACACATATACACACCCTGTTATCCCAGATGTGCTCTTAGAGAGAAAATATTAATGTATAGGAAACATCTACAGGACAAAACAAGCAACCTAAATGGAAAACAAGATTGTGTTTTGTTTCACATTTTTGGAATATTAGAAAAAGTGGAAAATCATTGTAATAAGGTAAAAATAATCCCTTTGCCCATTGTTTTCATTTGTACTGAGCATCCACTAATAAAAATTGTCATTGATTGATGTACTAGGCTTTGTGCTAAAGGCATATTATCTTAAAGCTCATGAATCCTAAAGTCGGATCTCATTAACCTCTAACTTATTGGTGAGTAAATAAGGGTTTAGAGAGTTTAAATAAAGCTTTCAGATCACTTTATGGAAAGATCAGATTTCAACTCATGTTTTTTTTGTTTTTGTTTTTGTTTTTCTGACCTGGGCTTCAAATTAGTATTTTGAATTACCTACCCTGACACTATGGTGATGTGTGTACACATAGGTGTTCTGAGTAATACACTAGATACTAACCAAAAGCCATGGCACCTGAGTTGGAGTGTAGCTCCATGGTAGAGTACTTCCCTAGAATGCTCCAGGTCCAGGGTTTAATCCCCACCAGGACCCCAAAATGAAACAAAACAAAATAAGCAAATTAAAGAAACATGGTTCTTGCAGCCAAGAATATAAATCTAGTTGGGAATAAAGAAAAGCTTATTAAGATGAAGAATATGATAATAACTGACACATAGGCCATTTGCTATCCATCAGGTACACAAATTTCATGTTTATGGCTCACAGATTTATATTCCACTCGTCTGCATAACTATGGTAAGCTACAGATGATACTTCATAATGTCTTCACTCTGGGCCAAGGTTAATGGAGTATACTCTATCTGGGATATTGGCACAATTGTTCAAGAAGTAAAAGGGCATTTCCTATCCCATTTATGTTGGGCTTAGTCATGTGACTTGGTTTAGCCAATGCAACATGGATGGTTTTTAAATCTCCTACCTACATTCCAGTGACCAAACAAAATCATATGACTAAGTCAACCTAAAAGGAATGAAAACAAATGAATGTTCCTTCCACAGGAGCGTATATTTGTGACAAAATAATAATTAGTACAGGCACACTAATCAATCAAACTTCTATCTATAAATGAAAATTATTTATTAGTATATCATGAGTTCTTTGAGACAATATAATAAAAATGTATTGAAACCTACTCTCCCAATGTCTGGGATATATTTAACAGTCAACTGCACTCATTCTCCTGGTAAAAAATTCCTCACTTAAATTATGTTTAGTTTCATTTAGGTGTTTCCAAAAGCATTCTTATTCCAATTAAAAAGCTGAGTGAAATGTCTGTTTGTATAACCATGTGCAATGCTGATAAGTCAGTGTTAAAACTTTTAGTGACAAAGAAATGATCAATTTACGAAAAAAAAAAATGCACAGGTTAGAGGCCACATGTTAAAAGGGAATGGGAAAGGAGGAATCCATTGTTTGGAGACAAGGAGACTTGACAAAAAGATACTGCTCTCTCTTATTCAAATGTCCTCCCCTCAGAAGGCAGAGTCTCAATATAACAACAGAAAATATCTTCAAGATTACATTAAAGCTTTTTCTCTTCCTAAACCTGTATTAAGTAAAGTTGTGGTTATAATTTGACATGCTAAGTGGACTCCAGAGAGCATAAAAATGTAAAAATTCACTGACCGAAACATTATGTTCCCTGTAAACCATTATTTTCTGATCTTTAACATCATAGTCCTTCAGCAGGATGCATGGCAGCTTCCCTTTTAGCTGTTTAACTTCATCTTCTCACTGTTGATAACTCTCTTGTTGCAGTTTCATTGACCTCCTTAATGCTCCTTCAAAAGCTTTATGTGTATTCTTTTTTTTTATTGGTTGTTCAAAACATTACAAAGCTCTTGACATATCATATTTCATACATTATATTCAAGTGGGTATGAACTCTTCACACAGGTTCTCAGTACTTTTGTTCCCCTACCAACACTGCTCCCTTCCCACATGACACAAGACCTTGTTTATTCAACCACACTGTTTAAGATTGCATCTCCTTACTCACATACAATCCCCAGTATTCTGTTTTATGTTTTTTTTTTTTTTAGTGATCAACTTATAGCATTGTGTAAAACATGCTTATTGTAAAAAAATATTTGTATATGTCTTTCTCCATTACATGCTTAGTTCTAAGATGCTGTGTATTTGACCTGACTATTCAATAATGCATTCACTCAAATGTTTGTTAAAAAACAAATCACTGCTGAATGTGTTGTGTGTGTTTATATTTTGTTTTACATGCCATTTTTGTATTTGTTGTTCTTTAGAAGACCTGACTCTTCCCAACTGAGAATAAAGCAGTCCTTGAGAGTGGGGAGAAACTGCTATTCTTTGCAACTGTGAGAACTGGAATCTGAAAAGAGGGATGGTGCCTCCAGTGAAGCTCAAGCATACCTGAAGGATATGCTTGCTTGTGTGGCCAAGGGGAGTATTCAATGGTATTTCTACCAATTCTCCATGGCAAACAAAGAGACTTCAATGATGGGTGGAAAAGAAAGAAGTTGTGGAGGGTATTGAACTTGGTTCCAAAGTATTTCCCATACATAAGAACCAGCCCATCCACGATTTAAGTTTCTCATTTGTAAACTATTTATTTAACAAAATGCCTTTAAATTCCATAAATTTCCTGCAAATGACATAATTTTATTCTTCTTTATGACTGAGTAAAACTCCATTGTGTATATATACCACATTTTGTTTAGCCATTCATTGATGGAAATCTAGACTACGTTCATAATTTTGCTATTGTTAATTGTACTGCTACAAAAATGAGTATCCCTGTGCTGCTATATTATGCTGACTTTAATTCTATATACTTTAATTCTGTTATATCTGGGACATATGATGATTCCATTTCTACTCTTTTGAGAAACCTCTATACTAATTTTAATAGTGTTGAACTAATTTAAATATCCATCAAGAGTATAAAAATGTTATTTTTTGTCACCACATTCTCACCAGTATTTATTACTTCTTGTCTTCTTGATTCCTCTCATACTAACTAAAATGAGATAAAAATCCTAGTGTAGTTTTTATTTTTGATTCTTTGATTGCTAAAGATGTTGAACATATTTTCATATATTTGTTGGCCATTTGTATTTCTTCTTTTTGGACGTGTCTATTTACTTTATTTACCCATTTATTAACTGGGTTCTTTCTTTTTTTGATATTAAGTTTTTGATTTCTTCATTCTGGATATTAATTGTTTGTCAGAAAAGTAGATAGCAAAAAATTCTCACCCATTCTGTAGGTTATTTCTTCACAGTCTTAATTGTTTCCTTTGTTGGGCAGGAGCTTTTTAATTTGATTTCATCTCATCTATTAATTTTTAGTATTTTAAGCTTTAGGAGTCCTATTGAGTCATTGCCTCTGCCTATATTTTGAGAGTGTTGACCCTATGATTTTTCTAGGAGTCACAAAGTTTCTGGTCTAATTCCTACCTCATTGATTTATTTTGAGTTAAAGTTTGTGCAGGGAGAGAGATAAAAAAAAAAAAAAAAAAAAAAAAAAAAAAACCTAGTCTCATTCTTTTGCATATGGATAACCAGTTTTCCCAGCACTACTTGTAAAAAAAAAAAAAAAAAAAAAGCTGTCTTTTGCAGTGTATGTTTTTGATGACTTTTTTGAGGATCAAATTGTTGTATCTGTGTTTGACGGAGTTTTCTATTTTATTTTATTTTATTGGTCTGTGTCTGTGTCTATGCCAGTATCATGTTATTTAAATTTTTATTTATTTCTTATTTTTAAATTTTTTAACTATAACTGTAGTATAATTAAAAATCTGGTATTGTGATGCCTTCAGCAGTGTTCTAGCCTTAGAATTGTTTCAGCTATTCTGGTCATTTGTTCTTCCAAATTCATTTTAGGACTGTGTTTTCTAATTCTGTGAAGAATGTCATTGATATTTTGTTGGGGATTGTATTGAAGCTGGATAGAACCTATTGTTTGTAAAGTAGATTTCATAGTTATCCAATGGACTTTGGGGCCTTTCCATGTCCCTGATTATGCCAAAACCCTCTTTACTTGTTTTCCTCAATATTTGCTTATATATATTTTTTGTTTTTCTCTTTCTTTCTTTCTTTTTTTCCTTTTTTTTTTTTACATTGGAAGTAAAAGAATCCTTTTTAACAACAAGCTATAAGAGGCTGGGGATGTAGCTCAGTGGTAGAGTGCTTGCCTAACAAATGCAAAATCCTGGGTTTAACCCCCAGCACTTTGAAAACAAAGAAAACAACAACAACAAAAACCTAAACCATTGAAGTTAATAAACTAAGAGGTATAATCAGTAAAAGATTTACATTCATAAGCAATATTTTAATAGGACAATATATGTTTATAAATATATGTGTACCCATATTTCCACCTATTTCTCTATTATCTATCTTATTCACAGATTTTCTTCTTCTTCTTCTTCTTTTTTTTTTTTTTTAGTACCTAGTAGGAATTGAACACAGTGGTCACTTAACTACTCAACCAGTGAGCCACATCCCCAGCCCTATTTTGTATTTTATTTATTTAAAGACAGGGTCTTACTGAATTACTTAGCACCTTCCTTTTGCTGAGGCTGGCTTTGAACTTGCTACCCTCCTGCCTCAGTCTCCAGAGCCACTGGGATTACAGTGTGCCAAAGTTCCTGGCCTTTTTTTTTTTAACTTTCTTTCCAAATTTTCTTCACCCAAATTTTCCTACAAATTAGCCTTAAATATTAGACAAATTTTTCACAGCCATTACCCTAATTCTTAATATTTTTCATTTTACATGTGATATCCTAACAAAATACATTATAATATTCTCTGGGTTTATTCATGTTATTACAGGTAATAGGATTTCATTTTTTTTAATGGCTGAATGATATGCAACAATATTATGTATCAATAAAAACATTTAAATATTATGAACTCTCCTTACTATAGCTTGAGTTAAATGTAGTTTCCGTAGGCTAAAGCCAAATCTTCTAGGTCATTCATGTCTTCCTTTCTGCTGTTTTATTATTAGTTAGTACTGTAATCCCTTGGTTATATATACCTTGTTGGATAATAGGATTACTGTGGAGACTTTTGTTGTTCTTTCTACCTGTAGAGATTTTGAAAATATAGAATCCCAAATCTGATTCTTCCTGGAAAAGGCCTGGTAAGCTATTCAAAAGAAAAACAACAATGAAAACCCAGATAGATAATTCTAAACATAGTAGGTATGGGACCACTGATATCCTTGAGCTAGATTAGAATTAAACAGTTAATTTTTTTTTTTTAATCTTTGTTCCTGATAACTCAGTATGGATGTAATCTTTTCATCTTTATTTTTATTTAAGATTTTACTAAAATTCTAACTCATTTTTAAAATACCCTTTGATATTGACTAATAAAAATTAACTTGTAACATTTATTGGATTTTCCTTAGAGTATATTGTTTTTGAATTCTGGTCTTGTCTTTCATTCTCAATTAGTAATTTGAACATAGAGATCATACCTATTATTTTTAACTCTTACAAATTGTCAAATACAAAACTTTTAATGTAGTCCATGATTAAAATAGTCTGTTTATCTACTTTTTATTATACACAAATTATAGCAATATTTTAAAAAACTATTACAACTTACACAGTAGGGTGATCCTTATGAATGATCTAATCAAATTAATATAGGCATACAATAATCACATAGTTCAGAATCAATGACTTTGAAAATTAAAAGTTATGTCTGACCATTTTGAATTATAAAATATAGCTAAATAATAAGAGCTTCATTAAACCATAATGAGAATTTTTAACAAGATATTTTATTAATGCAATAATTCATTAAAATATTTCAATAATTATATAAAACATTTTCAGTTAGGCAGTACAGCTAAAGTTATTTTTTAAGGAATATTCTAGGAATACATGCAATCTTATTGTTTAAATAGGTCAGCAAAAAATTATAAGGTATACATGAACAAAGAAAAAGTAAACAAAAACAGAACAAGAAATTGATAGAATAAGAACTAAAAAGAAAATTGCAGTCAAAATTTTCAGAGATCAAATATAAAATAGCATTATTTAAAATCTGAACAAAATGTAAAAAGTACATTAGAGAATGTAGACAAATGAATGAACCAATGAGGAATTCAAAAGAGAGAGATAAACTGTAAAAATCCAAGTGGAAATGCAAGAAACGTAATACTTATAGATGAAAAATTGATATAATAAGATTATCAGAGGATTGAGCATATTAAGAACCAGTGAACTTGAAAACCTCATCATGAACTATTGATAATGAAACCCCCAAATAAAAAAAAATAAGAAAACAAAATAGAGCATCTAAAGGATGTGAAAACTTCTAACTTCCTTGCACTTGGAATCCTTACAGTAAAAGGGAAAGACAACATGGCAGGAGATATATTTAAAGAGATAATGGATGAGAATTTTACTAAATTAACAGAACTCTGTAGCAGTTCCAGGCAGTTGTACAAGCTGTTTTGTCATTTAGGCCATATATCTCAAAAGCCTCAATGGCATTATAAGTATCAGCAGTGGATAAAAATGTTGCGTGGCGTTTATAGTAATTGCCAGAAATTAAATCAGAGACCCTAGGGCTCTGGACCAAAGCCAAGCCATATGTAGTTGAGAGTTTATCTTAAATTGAAAAAAAAAAAAGATTTTTGACATAATTCTGGGTCCTTGAAAAGAAGAAACACTCAACAATAGATTGTTAATTATCAATATGGATAAAATTTTCAGTACATTGGTCAGAACCAGCATCAATCTATTATAAATAGTCCATCAGATGTCAGGTATGATTAGCTTAGAGATCACAAGTAGATCCCCTATCCAGTGTTATTCATTTCTTATATCTCTACTTTGACTATAAGGGGCCTTCCCTATGACCATATGAAGAAGAAGAAAAAGCTTGAGTGTGGTTCATGAGTGGGTTCACTTGCTACATGAGCATGAAAAGAAAATGGACTACTGATTTCCTAGACTCTCATTCAGAGATTTCCCAGGAAAGGAAAATGAAAAGGAAACCCTTCTAGTAGGCAGATTTTAGAGAATTTGGTATTTCTCTACAGGGAGAAATAGACGTCAAGATAAGAATATGCATGGAGTTACAGGTAGTGGCAAATGATCTGACTGGCCTGAAGGAATGAGATAATGAGATAATATGGATCAGGGAAATACAGGAAAGGAGATTTGAACTAATGGGGGTGGGCTTTAAAATTGAAGGCTTGGGGCTGGGGATGTGGCTCAAGCGGACTTGTGCTTGCCTAGTATACACCGGGCGCTGGGTTTGATCCTCAGTACCACATAAAATAAAAACAAAGATGTTGTGTCCACCGAAAACTGAAAAATATAAATATTAAAAAATTCTCTCTCTCTCTCTCTTTCTCTTAAACTAACTAACTAAATAAATAAAATTGAAGGCTTTTATAATGCATGGTAATGTCTATATCTGCTACAGCAGAGATATTTAGTAACCACATAGACAAAGCTAAGCCAGTTAACATAATCTATAGTCTGTTGCCATGGTAGTATAATAGGTATGAAAAGAAGGGCAGATATAGAGATTATTCATGGGCCCAGTACATGTATTCCCATGTTCCAACACTAATATAGGTACTGTTTCCATCAACTTTTCTACCTTTTAGAAATATAAACCAAAACTATCTGCTCTTGTTGGTCAGTGGATTACACTGAATGGGAGAAACAGGGGTTCATTTGAACTAGAATTGACCTACACATCAGGTACAGCATGTCTTTTTTTATCTTTCCTGACAACAGGGGTTTGATCAGCATCATTACCCAAGGTCCAATATAGTCTTGATTCACCAAGTTTTTCATAATATGTTATTCAACCAAGGAGCTTACTTTATATAGTAATGATAAGATATTCATGGTATCTAATGTTTTTATAATATTTCAAACTATGCAAAAATTGGTAGGTGCAACTGAAGTGCCAGTTTGGATAAGAGACATTGTAAGGATAGGATACCACATTGGAAGACCCAGTATATACTCTAAATCAACAGTTATTAAATGATGACCAGTCATCAAAAGGTTCAATGAATGGAATAGTGAACCAAGGGGTAAATGTATAAGTGAGCCCATGTGCCATCATACAATTAGGGAATTTGTGCTTTGCTTTCCTGAAAACATAGGCTCCATATACTAGAGACCCTGATTACCAGAGGAGGAATTCTTGCTTCAAGGGAAACCATATGACTTCTTTTTTAAACGTATGGCTTCTCTTTCTCTGTATGCCAAGAAATAATCAGGTGAAGGCAAAGGTTCCTTACAGGTTGTATAAACTGGAAGTTTGTGTTCTTCTTCCAAATTACATTTTGAAATTGTAACCCTTTAGGTGATGACATTAGGAGAAAGAGCCTTTGGGAAAATAATTAGGTCATGAAGCCTCTTCCTTGTGGAATTTATACCCTTTTAAAATAGGTCTTTCCACTCTGCAAGGACACAGCTAGAAGGTATCATTTGTGAATCAGAAAGTGGTCCTGAAGAGACATTGAATCTATTGCCAACTTTATCTTGGACTTTTCAGTGTTTTAAACCATAAGAAATAAATTTCTATTATGTATAAGCTACCCAGTCTATGACATTTGGTTATAAAATAACAGTGCTAGCTGATTATGATATCAAAGTAACTGATGCTGATGATTAGTAGGAAGTATAGTGCTGTTAAAAATAAGGTCAGGGATGAGAACCTTGGCATTAACGAGTTCTACTGGAATATGTGCTGGCAGTCCTTTGCTCAACATCACCAGAAATGGACAAACAGGAAAACCATGGCCTTACTAAGAGATCAGAACTTTTAGGCAAAAGGGTCTAGGCTACCTAATTAGGTAACCCTCTTGATAAGCATATTTGCTAGCTGAGAATGAGGTTATTTGAATTGCAGAGGAAAAAAGGAAAATAATTAACTGCTGCTGACCAGTTTTGTGATAGAAATTGTAGTTTTTTCCAGTAATTTTCCTCTTGTACATTTACCCAGAAGTTACAACTCAGAATTTTGGAGAATAGTTTCCTGATAAGGTATATTTACTTTAGGAAACAAGTAGATTTGAGCAGCACATGGGGTTGCTGAGCAGTAGGTAAAGTTATCATTGCAGTTTCCCGTTTAGAGAAGAAGTATTAATTTCCCCCAAATGTCAGAGTAGTTGCCTACCAACAGTTCAGTGCTGAATTTTTCCCCATAAATTGAATTGCTGCTCTTGGCTAACGTCAAATGTTTGTCCAAGTGTAGGTCTTTCTTCACTGATTTCTGTGGGATATTTGGAGGTTGGTCAATCTGGATCACTCTGAAGGGCTCCCATCCACTTGAGAGTCCCCTGAGAGATCAAGTGTGGATTCATTTATAGCTACATTTTAGCTCAACACCTTTCTTTTTCAGCTCATAGCCTTTTCTCCTTCACAGGCATTATTGTTGAGAACTTTCTCCAATAAATTGCCTGTATGTAAATATCAGAGTCTTCTGAGAAATCTGTCATGGGCCAGGCTATATGGGCAATGACCAGAGTCCCTTTTGCCCTGAGACTCCATATCATGTAAGAAATTCTTTTCCTATGGGAAAGAGCTACCTCTGTACCCATTAATAGTTATCTAGCATAGCATACTTGGCAACACAAAATAGCAATTCTTATACAATGTAAAATTGTTCTAATTGGTTTCCATTTTTCTTGGACAATGTACCTTGTCAGAGATTGATTATCTAGGTGTTAGTAACCATTCTCTAACTTGTACTGAACTAGGGTCATTTTGACCCACTTCCCTTCTGCTTGCTTGATACTATGCCAACCTGGAAAGTCTCGTGGGAAATACCAATGTACCCATTGCATTTTATCACTAACTGCCCAATACAGCTTCTATACCTGGGTGGGGTCTCTCTTGTCCAGCGAGGAGGTCCATGGAAAAGGGTAGAGGAGAGTGTGGCTGCGGAGTCACTAATTAAGACCTCTGGAGACCAAGCAGGAAGCGGGTCTGATTTTATTGTGCAGTTACCATGTATACATACTCAGGCAATAGCTAAGCAAACTACAGGCAGCCACCAGCGCAATTTCTGCTAACTGTCCTTGCAGCAACCAGTCAATGATGGGGCCATGGAGTAAGCACAGGGACAACAATACCTGGCCTCATGCCCAGGGCTGTGCCTACAGGATAAGCAGCCTGCTGCTCACATGCTTAGCATGAGGGGAGTGGCAAGCCACTCAGACGCCCTTAATGTATGTCATGTATGCAGTACTCCATTCACTTGTCTCCACATGTACCTGCTTGCTTGAAGTTTATCATCCCAGATGTGTTTTTTTGCCTTTAAATATCCAAAAATGCTCAGGTTTGGGGCTGTTCCTTGCAGAGTCACTTATGGGTCCTGCAGGGAGCTGTCACTGGCTGGCCAGCTAGATAAAGACTCTTCAATTTGGACAAAACTGGGACTCGGTATGTTTTCTGAGTGACCTGCCCCACAACAAGCCTGACCTATGAAAAAATTTCCAGGAAACAAATATACTTTTAGGATCACTTTTTAACTTTTTATAAAAAACAATAATAATGATTTGAAATAAAATTATAGTTCTTAGCAAAATATTATTAACAAAAAGATTGGCAGTATCTAAGTACTAGATATTGTAAATACCAGATTGAACAAGCATAGGTTAACCACTTAATTAACAATCATTTTACCATTATCATAATTGTTTGGAAAGAGTTCATATGCATATTATGTAGCCTATTTTTTTTTTCCAAAATTTCTTCAAAGAACTTTTACTGATGGTTTAGTTTTTTTCTGTCTCAGAAATTGGACACCTCAGTATTGGACAGAGGTTTTTAAAATTCATTACAGTAATCCTACAGCTTTGGGCCAAGGACAAGTATCAATAAATATTTGATAATAAAATGATGATGATGATAATGATGTTCATTTAAATCTTGTCTCTCCTCCTTTTTCTCATACCTCTTTTATGAAAAGTATGGGGGCAACTCCTCAATATCAGGACACATTTAAATGAGGGCTTCTCTCTCTCAGACTTCATTATCACAGGGATGTAGGTTGACATTAGAGGACTTTGTAGTTCATTGGAAAAGTCATAAAAACAATTACTATGTCATTAGAAGAATCTTTTGAGGAAGATATTAAAAATGCCTTTCACAAAATTGCTAACACATACAGAAACAATATTCTGAGCCATATATATTGCTTATTGTTTTTAGATCATGGTAAATGAAGGAGTCATGAAAGCCATGTGAAATGAGGCATGTGTTTAATTAGGCAACTATGTGCAGAGCTTTGGAAAGTGAGAAATTATTTAATGTAAAGATACACAGTATATGTTAAGTACAAACAGGCAAATGAGGGCCTGTTAGAAATGAAAAATCAGAAAATAGAAAGTCTTAATTTTTATAACAATGCTTATATTTGACTTAGATTCCCTTTCTAATAAATAGATGGTAACTTATTATCTTAGCACCCTATGTTTTGACTATAATTAATATGTTAATTAATATTGTCAGAACTTATGAACTTTACACATACAGGCACATGCATGTATCTTATAATTTCCTGAGTCACATTAACACTAACAAAATCAGGAGGTTTTATTTCAGACAAATTACTTGATCTGTGGCTAATATAGTGCAGAAAATAACTCATTATTTAAAGTACTGCTTGGTTAACAGGTTCTTCTACAGTCAAAACAAATACTGCATGATTTGACTTTTGTGAGATATTTAAATGAAGATATAGAAATTAAAAATAGAATAGTAGCTATCAGCTTGCGGGAGAGGGAAATGGGTGTTTGCTGCCCAATGAGAATAAAATTTTATACACACAAAAACCTCAAGTGATGTATAGTTTATTACATTGACTGTAGAGATAGTATTATTGGAAATCATATATCAAAACTCATCAAGTATTATATATTAAATGGATATGATTTTTATATCAGATACATCTCATAAAACTAAAATCAAACCTATATTAGCCAATAAAATTTTCTATCTTATAAGATTATTGTGAGGGTTAAAAACACCACTATTCATTTACTGAATTCTAATATGCATAAAGGATATACTTTAGAAATGATTGTTCTAAACTAGTCTGAATGATAGTCTAGAATATTCTTATGTGCAGTTAGAGTGTTCATTTTAGTATTTCAACAATCTAACACCACCACACTCTACCTTAAAACATATCAGTATGAGAATTGAGATAATTAAGATTATTTTGTGGTTTATTATATATAAAGACAAATTCATACTTTTTTCTAATTATGCATAGCTTATTCAATTTAATTGAACATTACAATCTGTTTCACAAATCAGAATAGACAATATATGCAACAGAAAAAGGAAACTATAGGTCACTATCTCTCATGAACATAGATGCAAAAATCCTCTGCAAAATACTAACAAAATGAATCTAACAGTACAATTGAAAACATTACTATATATGATTAATGGGTATATACCATGGATGCAAACATGATTCAACACAGGCAAAATTAATGTCTGATACAACATATAAAAAGAATAAAGGACAAACCAGATGATAATCTCAATAGATGCAGAAGAAATTAGATAGGATTTGCTATTCCTTTAAAATAAATTAGGTATAAAGAAATGTACCATGATATTTTGTATGATGAACCCACAACTAACATTATATGAAATGGGGAAAAGTTGAAAACTTTTTCTCTAAAATCTGGAATTAGATAAGGATGCCCACTCATATCAATTTTGTTCCAAAAAGTAGTGGAAGTTCTAGGCAAGGGGGAGAAATAAAGAGTACCTAAATTGGAAGAGCAGAAGATGCCCTTGTTAGCAGACATAATACAGAAAACTAGGGAATCCACCAAAAAACATAGAACTAATGAATTAATTTAATGAAATTTCACAATACAAATTCAGTGTACAAAGGTAAGTGGCATTTTTTTAATGTCAAAAGTCTATTAGCTGAAACAGAAATCAAGAAAATAATATTGTTATGGTTTGGATTTGGAGTATTCTCTGAAAAGCTTATATGTTAAAAATGGATCACCAATACAGCAAGGTTTAGAGGTGGGGCTTTTTGGAAATGATTATGGCTCTGACTTTATCAGTGGAATAATCCACTGACAGATGAGTGGATTCTAGATTGGTAACTATAGGCAGGTGGGACACAACTGGAAAAGACGGGTCACTGAAGGTATGGTCTGAAAATACATCTAACCATGGTATCCATCCTTCTCTCTGCTTTCTGGCTTTAATAAGCTGAGTATGGGTCCTTTGCTATGCCCTTCTGCTATAATGTTCTGTCTCACCTCAGATCCAGAGCAATGGAGTTGGCCAAACATCAACTGAGATGTCGAAAACTATGAAACAAAATAAACTTTTCCTCCTCCAAGGTATTCTTCTCATATATTTTGGTCATAGCAAATAAAAGTGGACTAAGATATGTTCTATTTACAATAGCTACAAATGAAATTATAACTAGGAATAAATCTGACCAAGGAGGTGAAAGATCTCTACAGTGAAAACTGTAAAACACTGATTAAAAAAGCTGAGTATACAAATAAATTGAAAAATATCCTGTGTCAATGGATTGGAAGAATTAATATTGTTAAAATAATCATACTACCCAACCCAAAGTAATCTAGAGAGTCAATGTAATCCCCATCAAAATATCAATATTCTTCTCAGAAATAGAAAAAAAAAATCCTAAAATTCATGTGAAACTACAAAAGATGTTTAATATGTTAATGTTTAATAGTGAAAGTAAAGTAAGCTCTAAGAATAAAACAGGAAGCATCAGATTACCTGACTTCAAAATATAATACAAAATAGTAGTAACCAAAATTTCATAATATGCTCAGAAAAACACATATGTGAATCAATAAAACAAAATACAATCTCAGAAATAAATGCACACATTGACAACTAATTTTTGTCTTTTGTGTTGTTTTATTTGGTGATATTTGGGGTGCATGTTTCTCTTCTTTGGCAATTATACCAAGAAATTTGAGATCAATGAAAAGTTTAAAGTAATTATTTTTCATTTGAATAGGCCCCAAAACAGGGTGGTGATGGAAATTAAAATATTGTTTACTCTCCTTAGTTTATATGCTGACACTGACATACGACTGGTTTAGTTTCTGTGAGTCAACTGAACACATCAGAGAAACCCTTTGGGGAAAAAAAAAAGGCAGACCTGCCGATCATTTAGCCCACCCTGCCAGCCAACACACAGAGTGGAAAATAAATATACTTTTTCAGAAAAAAATTAAAAAGGATCTGGAAGTTATATGATTGTGCAGACCTTCTTAAATTAAAAACACCCACAGAATTACAAATTAAAACTTAGGAAAAAGACATTAGAAGAACTCTTATCAAGTGATGGGACTTGTTTTAGTCAGTGTTTTCACTGCTCTGACTAATAGACTTGACCAGAAGAATTAAAGGGAAGAGTACATTTGGAGGCTTACAGTTTCAGAAGTCTCAGTTCCGACTCCATTCATTAGGACTTGAGGCAAGGCAGAACCTCAAAGCAGAAAAGTGTGGCAGAGGGAAAGAAGCACATAATGAACAGAAAGCAGGAAAGAGAAACTTCACCTGCCTGATACAAAATACATACCCTAAAGGCATTCCTACAATGACCCACTTCCTCCAGCCACAGCCTACCCACCTTCAGCTACCACTCAGCTAATCCCATCAGGGAGTTGATTCACTGATGGGTTAAGGCTCTCACAGTCCAATCATTTCTCCTGGAAACCTTCTAGCATTTTCTCACACATGAGATTTTTGGGAATACCTCACATCCAAACCATAATGGAACTAAAGCTTAAACTCATTAAATGTATACTAAACTCACCTCTGGCTACTATCACTCCTAATTCAGGACAAAATGGAGAAATTGAGAACTTTTTTAATTAATAAATTTCCATTGCTTTCCATGTGCCTAATTTTGCAATTATGCCAAATAAGAAATATACTTTAAATAATCAGTTTTGTCATAGAATTAAAAAATCCATGATTAAAAGTACCCAAAGACCTCAGTAAATTCTGATTTAATATTCTAACATCAAGAAAACATCTTAATTGAAGTATATGTTTTAATCCTTAAATCAATAGCATACATTTTATTTATGTAAAACATAGACAATGACTTATGAGCTGCAAATTTTTCATTGCTTGGTAAGGTAAAATATTGTTTGATAGTGGCATTTAAAAAATATATCTATCATGTTTAATTTTAAAACCAGTTAAGAGACAGGAAGATGGCAGAAGTGAGCTAGGCAGTGAGTATCATCTCCTCACAACACTGAAAGGAGGCAGTGAAGGAAAGCGGAATCGAGAAGTGGGTGACAAAATAAATGCTCTAAGACTCAATATTACAAATTCTGATACCTGAAGAGACTGAAAGATAGATTACCAGAGTAGAAAACATACTGTTAGTCCCCAAACCTCAAACCCAAACCTGGGGATGAGAAGGGGGTAGGGGCAACACGGAGAGAAAGGTGAGGGGAGTGGAAAGAGTGGAAAATGTCTTAGGTTTACCCACTTAAAAACATTTGTAAAGACAAACAAACCTTAAGACAGAACAAACAGCTTAAAACTAAATCATAAAAAGAAACCAGAGAAAGGGGTTCTTAGCCATTTTGAGGAGCTCAGTCACCCCCTAGTCACTCCCTTATGTCAACACAGTTTCTTCACATGCCCAGACAGCTGCAAATTAAACCAGAGGGAACTCACCTGCAGTGGGAGTTCTTAAGAATTGGCCAGAAAGAACTTCTAGATGGATGCTACTAGGGGAATATTGCTGAAGCCTCTTCTCCCTCCCCCTCACCATAAACATGGGAAACAGAATAGGCTGGTGGGAAATTTTTAGGAATTGTACCTAATGCTTCTCAGCCTCTGCAACCCAGGCAGGGGTGAAAGCTCTGCACAGTGTTTGTTTACTTAACTCAGAGTAACTCACCAACAACACAGCTTTGGCTCTGACAGAGAAAAATGGATTCATAAAGCTCCTACCACTGACTTTGGAGAAACTTATCACAGGAAGCAATGTGGAAAGCCTAAGGAAGGTTCCCAGTATCTTGATTACCTAAGGGAAGCTGCCTGAATGTCCAATGACATAGAGACATGGAGGAACATTCCCAGAGTCTATTCAGCAGGAAGGGGCTGATCCCAGTCTTAACTGGTACACAGCCTGACCTATGATAATAATAGACAAGTGATAAGGCATTGTTCGGATACCTTGCATCAGACTTAGAAAACAGAGAAAATCAATACCTGCCATTCACAACATGGAATAGTGGGAACTAGAGTCCAGGTGAACCACCTGAGACCCATCAATACAGAATGCCTCAGAGAGTGGTGTCAATCAGGGAAATATTTCCGCACCACAGAATACCTGGCAACTCACAACCAGAGTTTTTGTGCTCACAGACAGCCACCAGGATCTTCATTACTGTGAAAAGAATCCCATAGAGAGAGGCAGGTACACATTGGCCAAAGCAGTCACAGGAACACTCCAGAGCCTGCATCCTGAAATACTTCACACAATATAAAGAGCCAACTCACAACACTGCACCCTCTGAGTAGTCAGCTGGAGACTGCTCAGCTGACACACGAAAAGCTAGTGGTGGAAGTTTCATAGCCACAAAGGAATTGGCTCCCGTGCCACTGCAACTCAGGAGAGGCCCACAGCCAAAGACTGATGGATATCCACTAAATATCCAAACCCCAGTGAAATTCAAACCAAGATTCAACAATATATTTCTTCAACTAGACATGGTTTACTATAAATAACCCTAACATCAACTTTAACCATATAAATAACTTTTTAACTTGAATAATAATTGTTACCCCAATAGCCAACTGGTACCTTCAACCCATTTGAATGTATTTCATCTAATGGTTTAAAAAATTGACTGCAAACAACCTTTCTTTCTTTGTTTTCCTAGATGTAGTTTACATCTGCTCCTCTTACCCCCTTCTCATCTTCTTGCACTATCTGCTACCACCTCAAATACAAATCATTCATCTATTTCTCCTTTCTACCTTGGTGTAAATTATTTTTTTTCTAACTTTTCTCTTTCTCTCTTACTTTCTATCTCTCTTTTTTTCTCTCCTTTTTTTGCTCAATCTTTCTTCCTCCTCCAACTAGCCTTCATTTCAGGCTATAGTAAGTTTACCAAATTTAAGAATTAATTTTTTAACCTATTCCAGAATTTTAGTACAGTTTTATACCTGAATTTAAGAAATGACAGAGAACAATTGCAACAGGATTTTGCTTTTAATAAGGTTGAATAGAATGATGCTTTGCTCTGAAGCAAATAAGACAAAGTATTATCTCTTGAAATAGTGTTGATATTCACATTGACAGAGGTAACCCATTTACTTAAGATGTCATTGTCTGGATATTCATCCAACCCAGAATTTTTAAGAGAAAGAAGGCTACAACATAGTCCTTTGCTTTAATGAAGTCAAATTACATTGATAGATAAGTAGATATATAAACAATATAAAAAATCAAAGGTACAAACCATCCCAAACAACCCAAAATGCATCAAAAATGTATTTGATTGATACCACAATTAAGGAAATCAGAGAAGAAATTTAGAAAATTTACAGTTTTTATGGTTTGGATGTGAGGTGAGAAAATGAAAGAAGGTTCAGAGGAGAAATGATTGGGCTGTAAGAGTCTTAAACCAATCAGTGATTTAATCCCTTGAGAAGGATTAACTGAGTGGTAAGCTCAAGTGGTAGGGTGTGGTTGGAGGAAGTGGGAATTAGGACATGACTTTGGTGTAAATATTTGTATCTGACAAGTGGAGTCTCTCCGTTTCTTTATCACCATGATATGACCTGCTTTCCTCTGCCACACATTCTGCCTTGATGTTGATTCAGCTTCATGTCCAGCTCTGAGAAATGGAGCCAGCCTTCTATAGACTGAGACCTCTGAAACCATGAGCCCTCAAACAGACTTTTCTTCCTCTATAGTTGTTCTGGTCAGATCCTTTAGTCAAAGCAGCAAAAAAGCTGAAACAATAGTTAAACTGTTCTATGAGCTAAGATTTAAGAAATCAAATCAGAGAGAACATAAAAGATGTGAAAGATCACTTCAATAACAAAAATAGAGATTCTAAAAAAAGAGCCAAATGGAAATCTTCAAAATGAAAAAAATCAATAAACCAAGTTAAAAATTCAATAGAAATTATCATTAATAGATTAGAACACTTTGAAGACAGATTTTTAGACCTCAAAGATAAAAGTATATAATCTTGACAAAAAAGTTGACCATAAAAAAAGACATTAAGAGACCATAAACAGAATATTCAAGAAATATGGGATAACATTAAAAGGACAAATTTAAGGTTTATTAGGAGAGAAGAGGTCTCTGAAATACAAACTAAAGAAATGCATAATCTTTTCAATAAAATATTATCAGATAATTTCCCAAACATTAGCAATGAGATGGAATTAATATATTAGGCATATAGGACTACAAATATACAAAATCACAATAGATCCACTCCAAGGTACATTATTATAGAAATTCCTTACATACAGAATAAGAAAGAATTTGAAAAGCTGCAAGAGTTACATTTAGAGAAAAACAGATCTGCATTAAAACTGACTTCTCAAGCCAGACCCTAAAATCCAGGATGGTTTGGAATAATATATACCAATCTTTGAAAGAAAATAGATGCCAACCAATAATAATACACCCAGAAAACTTTAGCTTTGGAATTGAATATGAAATAAAAAACATTCCATGATAAACAAAAGCTAAAAGAATTAATAATTAGAAAACCTGCATTTCAAAACAAACTCAGTAAAATGTTTCATGCAGAAGAAATGAAAAATAAAAAAATGAAAATTAGCAGAGGGAGGAATTACACTAGAAGAATAGCCAATTAAGTGAGAATCAAGTTTAATTTAAACATTAAAAATAAATCAAAATGGAAGGAAATAAAAATCACCTATCAATAATAATACCATTGAATGTAAATGTTCTAAACTTTTAAATCAAAAGACATAGGTTGACAGGTTTAGGTTTTTTATACACACACACACACACACACACATTTATTTATTTATTTATTTATGTGGTGTTGAGGATCAAACCCAGGGACTTGCATGTGCTAGGCAATTGCTCTACTGCTGAGCTACAACCCCAGCCCAAGATTCAGTTTTAAAAATGATCCAACAATCTGCCGAATCACCTCACAGGCAAAAATATTCAGACTGAAGGTGAAAGAATGGGAAAAAATGTAACATTCACATGAGAACTATAAACAACTAGGGGTTGCATTTCACATATCAGATAAGGTGAACTTCAAGCCAAGATTAATCAGAAGAGACAAAGAAGGTCAGGTCATATTGCTTAATGAAATCATATGACAATAAGATATAATGATTATAAATATATATGCCCCAATCAGTGGAGCATCTGTGTATATAAAATAAAGCTTTCTCATATTTGGAAGAAAATAAACTACAATAAAATAATACTGGGCAAATTTAGCATGCCTCTTTCACCAAGATAGATAGATTATCCAAACAAAAACTAAGTAAAGGATTTACAGAACTAAATAATACAATTGATAATTTGAATTCAACACATGTCTATAGAGTATTATATCCATCAATGGCAAAATTAACTTTCTTCTCAGCAACATATGGAACATTTTCTAAAATAGACAATACTATAGCTTACAAAGCAAATCTTAGCAAACACAGAAAAATAGATATAATATCTTGCATCCTATTAAGTAATAATGGAATAAAATCAGTAATGAAAATAATATTAAAAAAGAAGTCACTCTAACACTGTGGATTAAATAATACACTTTTGAATCATGAATGAGGGGAGAAATAAAAAAATTCTTAGAAGTAAATGAGAAGAATGATACAACATATAAAATCTCTGGAACAATATGAAGGCAGTTCTAAGAAGAAAATTCATAAGATCGAGCTCATACATTAAAAGGATAAATAGATACTAAATAAATAATCTAACATTACATCTCAAGGCCCTAGAAAAAGAAGAACAAACCAATACCAAAATTAGTGTAAGACTGGAAATAATTAAAACCAGAGATGAAATCAATGACACTGAGATTTTAAAAAGATGCAAAGGATCAAGAAGCAAAGAGTTGGTTTTCCAAAATGATAAACAAAATTGATAAACTCTCAGCCAAACTAATTAAAAGAAACAGGTAAAAAACTTAAATTATCTAAATCTGAGGTGAAAAAAGTAAATATCAATCCATATTCTATTGAAATTCAGAGATTTATTAAAAACTACCTTGAAAATTTATATTTCAATAATCTAGAAAATTGTGAAGGTATGAACAAATTCCTAGAGACATATGACCTATCCAAATTGAACCAGGAGGATATAGAGAATCTAAACAGATCAATTTCAAGGAATGAAATTGAAAGAGTCTTTCAAGAAAGAAAAGCCCAAGAGCTCAGATAGATTCTCACTTGAGTTTTACCAGAACTTTAAAACTAATAGCAATCATTTTCAAATTATTTCATAAAATAGAAAAGGCAGGAACACTGTCAAACTCATTCTACAAAGCAAGTATAACCCTGATACCTAGACCAGACAAAGACACATCAAGGAAAGAAAATTTCAGATCAATATCCTTAATGAACATAAGTGCAGAAATTCTTAATAATATATGGGCAAACCACATACAAAAACATATTTAAAAGATAAGACACCATAATCAAGTGAGTTTCACTCCACAATGAAGGTTTTTTTCAACATACAGAAATCAATAAATATAATTCACTGCATAAATAGTCTTAAGTACAAGAATCACATGATTATCTAAATACATGAAGAAAAAGCATTTGAAAAAGTACAGCACTCATTCATGATTAAAATACTAAAAAAGCTAGGGATAAAGAAAATAACCTCGACATCATAAAGGTTACATATGATAAACCCAAAGTCAACATTTTTCTTAATGGAGAAAAACTGAAAGAATTTTCTCTAAAAACAGAAGCAAGACAAGTATGCCCATTTTTTTTTGATCCTATCCAACATAGACTTTGAAACTTAAGCCAGAGCCATCAGTCAAGAGAGGAAATTAAATGGACGTGAACAGGAAAATAACTCATATTATCTGTTTGCTGGTGACATAATCCTGTATTTAGAAGACAAAAAACTATATCAGAATATTTCTATAGGTCACAAATGAATTCAGCAAAGTAGAAGCATGCAAAATTAAGACCTATAAATCAGTCACGTTCCTATATTCCATTAATTTGAGTCTCTGGAAAATGAAATTAGGAAAATTATTTCATTCACAATAGTTTCAAAAAAATAAAATAATTATGAATCAATCTAACAAAAGAGATGACAATAAACTCTACAATGAAAACTACAGAACACTAAATAAATAAATTACATATGACCATAGAAAATGGAAAGACCTCCCATATTCTTGAAAAGGCAGAATTAATATTGTCAAATGTGAGGTCCTGGGTTCAATCCTCAGCACCACATAAAAGTAAATAAGTAAAATAAAGGTATTATGTCCAACTACAAGTAAAAAAAATAAATATTTTTAAAAAATTCCAAGGGCCTTCTTCACAGAACTAGAGTAAGCAGTTATGAAATTCATTTGGGAAAATAAGAGACCTATAATAACCAAAGCAATCCTTAGCAGAAAAAAAGAAAAGCAAGAAACATCACAATACCAGACTTCAAATTATACTACAGAGCTATAGTAATAAAAAGAGCATAATCTTGGCACCAAAACAGACATGAAGACCAATGGAATAGAATAGAAGGAACAGAGAGAAACCCACATAAATACAGTCATCTGACACTAGAGAAAGGTGTCAAAGACACACCTTGGAAAAAAATAGGTTTTTAACAAATAGTGCTGGGAAAACTGGAATTCCATATGTAGTAGAATGAAATTTAACCTCCATCTCTCACCATGCACAAAACTCAACTCAAGGTGGATCAAAGACCTAGGCATTAGATCAGAAACCTGCAACAACTAGAAGAAAATGTAGGCCCAGCACTCCAACATGTTGGCTCCAGATTTAACTTCATTAACAAGACTACTAAAGCATAAGAAGTAAAATCTAAAATTAATATATGGCATAGCATCTAATTAAAATCTTCTTCACTGCAAAGGAAATAATTAAGAATATGAGGAGAGAGCCAAAAGAAGGGAAGAAAATCTTCACCACATGTTCCTCAAGGCATTAATATCCAGGATACACAAAGAACTCAAAAACTAACAGGAACACACAGGAAACCAAATGACCCCATCAATAAATGGGCAAAGAAACTAAATGGTCACTTCAAAAAAGAAGAAACACGAATGGTCAAAAAGTGTTAGAAAAGGTGTTCAACCTTTCTAGCAATTAGAGAAATGCAAATTAAAGCCACATTGTATTTCATATAACTCCTGTCAGTATGGTAATTATCAAGCATACAAGTAACAATAAATGTTGGTCCAGATGTCGGGAAAAAGGTACATTCACACATTGCTGATGGGACTGCAAATTAGTGCAACCATTCTGGAAAGCAGTATGGAGGTTCCTCAAAAAACTAGGAAGGGAACAACCATTTGATTCTGCTATCCCACTCCTTAGTATATATCCAAAGGATTTTAGATCCACATACTACAGTAATGCAGCCACATCAATGTTTGTAGCAGCACAATTCACAATAGTCAAGCTATGAAGTCAACCTAGGTGACTTTCAACAGATGAATAGATAAAGAAAATGTGAGATATATGTACACAATGGACTATTACTCAGCCATAAAGAAGAAAAACTTTATGGCATTTGCTGGTAAATAGTTAGAACTGAGGGTTTTATTGTTGCCTAATCTGTCTCCAATGGATGATCTCAAATTGGCAGGTTAGTTAATGAACAAGTCAAATAAACACATTTGAAATTTATTTGTAGATCATAAACTGCAATAGAGAAGTAATATTCTGTAATTGCTTAACATTTCATCTTAAATTTTTTTTAAAAAAATTATTGGTTCTTTTCAGTTATATATGATAATAGAACTCGTTTTGATATAATTTTAAAAGCACTTATTATAATTTGTTATAATTCAGTCCCCAGTGCTTCTCCTACCTTGCTTCGACTCTACTGATCTTTCTGCTAATTTTTCTTTTCTGTTTTGTTGCTGTTGTTGTTGAAACAGGGTCTTGATATGTGGCTTAGGGTCTGGCTAAGTCACTGAGGCTGGCCTTGAATTTGCAATCCTCCTGTTTCAGTATTCAGAGTCTCCAGGATTACAGATGTGTGCTGCCATGCCTGGCTAGTACTTGTTTTGTTTTTGTTTAGTTAGTGTCCTGTAGATGCACATGATGATGAGAGTCACTGTTCTATATTCATAACAGTATGTATGAAATTTAGGTCAGATTTATTCCACAGACTTCCCCTATTCTTTCCATCTTCTCTTCCATTTATTCTCCTTTGTCTACTCCACTGATTTTTCTTCTGTTCTTCTTTTATCTGCCCCACCTCCAGCTGCTTTTGACTTTAATATCAAAAGAAAACATTTGACCTTAATGTTTTGGGACTGTGGTTTACTCAGCTTTTTCACTACTATGACTAAAGGACCCAACCAGAACAACTGTAGAGGAGAAAAAGTTGATTTGGGGGTTCAGGGTTTCAAAGGTCTAAACCCATAGATATCTTCTGTCTAAAAATGAGTGAGTCAATGGGTGCCAGCTGGGATGAAGGGATTTTAAGAATGTATTTGGTTCTCTAGAAAAAAAGAGCAAGCAGGGTCATATTCTTTGTATTTTATAATCCTGCTCATGAAAGCCTTCCATCTTTTTTATTTTCCATGAACCAAAATTATGTCAACCAGCTCACAAAGTTCATAAAAATTTAGTACTCAGCTGCTGTGAGCCATACAAGCTGGCTCCATCTTATCACTGGAGATAAGTGATATTTCCTATTATATGGAAGTTGAGCAGTGTATCAGATAATTGAAAACATGTACAAAACAGGAATGGGAATAATAGTCCAGGTGGTCAATTATGGGTATTGGAGTTTGGCAATGATAAAAAGAAGTGTGTGTGTGTGTGTGTGTGTGTGTGTCTGTGTGTGTGTGTGTGTGTGTGTGTAAAAGACAGTTCCTTAAAATGTTATAAAATAATAGAGTTAATGACCTAAATAATGGAGCTAAAAATTTAAGGTAACTTGGGTAGGAGTTTAACACCAAGATGATGAGTACCAAGATGACAATAAAAATCATTTTATCATTAAATCTCATTGAAATTTAAGTACCAGGCACTCAGTGTGTTAATAGCCTGGCACCAAGCTTAGTTAGCATTTGTATTCTCATTTCATCAATAACAAAATTAAACCACATGGATGATAAGTTTCCTCTTGAAGAACAACCTGTGACTGAGAGATAGACCCAGGAAATTGAGTATGTGAATATTCACCTTAAACATAAAATAATTTTATATGTAACATACTATGAGAAGTTTGAATTCTATTTTGTATAAAAGTGCAAATAATATCATTGAAAACTATGTGACAGGCTAGAGAAAATAAGTGCTGTAAGTAGGAAAGTTATCATTTTAGTTGTAAATAAATAAGGCCTATATTAGGGTGAGGCATATATATATACTAAAAGAGAGGCATATTTTTTTCACCTTAAAATATAAGTAACATGTAAAATAGAACTCCACTTCTTTTGGACTCATAATCAAATGATTTCTTGTACTGTAAAACTCTATTGGTATTTTTTTTAAGTTTGGAATATAAGAATGAAAAAATAATAATTTCTCTAACTTTATAATCTTATGTATTTTGTAAATTACTTTTTTTTTGCAGTTCTTAGGTTTGAAGAATGGGAATGATCTGAGCTGTATAACCATTTTTTTTTAATTTATTTTTTATTTTTTTAGCATGAGGTATAGGAGGTATTACTTAGTTACTGAGGCTAGCCTCATACTTTCCATCCTCAGGCCTCAACGTCTCAAGTACCTGGGATTTCTGTTATGAGCCACCACACTAACTTTGTAAATTATCTTTTATATATTTAATTTATTCTACATGCATCCATCTGTAAAAACACTGACATTTTCACAATGTAAGAAAATATAATTTTCTATACAGTTATGTCTGTGATTTTCTTCCACTTATTAACATCATTTTCAGTAATTCATCGCAAAATAATTCACTTCTTCATGAAGAATACATTCCACAAATACAAAATTTTATGTGTTTGGATACACAGAAACAATGAATAAGCCATATCTATATTCTTTCATGAAAAATACGTACTAAAATCTATTTAATAATTTTCCTGATAGCTATCATTTGTTTTAACATTTTAGTAACATAAACAACAAATGACTATCTTAATGCATACACACACACACACACACACACACACACACACACACATATATATATATATATATATATATATATATATTTGTTTTGGACTATTGTTCTTTTTGATAATTTATATAGAAATATTTTCTCTAGAGGGAATAATTATGTGAAACAAATAAAGGTTTAACCTCACTAATGTTTGCTTCTCTAGCAGGCAATGACATGCATACTAAAAGAGAGGCATATTTTTTTTTCATCAAACAAATGTCCTAGAAAGAATAGCGGTATCCAGTAGTAGTGGGGCATATTTAAATGCCCTCCAAATTATGATAATTTTTGGAATTCTGTTATTAGAATTACAATACTGATTGGAAAACTGACAATTTTTCCTAAATATAGAAAATGACATCATTTTGCAAGCCATTTAGCCAAATGCTATGAACAATTTCTCAAACTGTAGTGAAAGACAAACACATATACATGTGTTTTTCCATGAAGGCCACTTTAAAAATTGGCCCCAAGAAAATTACAACAAATGTTTCAAAATGTGTCCATCACTGGTCATTTCAGTATTTTGACAAAAGTGATACACTGGAAAATATATAGATTCATAAATCTGAGAGTCACTGTAACCTCATGATGAAACTTTACACAGCTATTTAAAATGATCCAATGGAAAATCAGTGAATGATATGGGGTGGTTTCAGAATATATTATTGCTACACGAGAATTTTCTTTTGACCAAATCTTATGTATTGTATAAAAATAATTAAAAAATGGAATTTATTATGTCATCTAAACAACTGGTTTTTTTTTTTTGTTACTTCTGATAGGTATTTTGTAATATTTATTTTTGACATTTTCTTTAATTTCTGTACTTCTACCTCAACCACATATTGTATTTCAATGAAAGGAATTATATTTTGATGGGATAACCTCATAAAGAAAATAGATTAATATTTTTGTGTCCTTTATATCCAACCAATGTGTTTTCAAAGAATCACACTATTACTCATTCTCTTTCTTTTAATTCAAATTTATTGATTTTAAATTGCTTATTCTTTCTTTTAGTGCTCTTTTGCCATTTGGTTTTATATATGTTTGATAAATATAGGATGATTTTTGAATTTGCTTTGACTCTACTCCTGTAGACTTTGTCTTTGAAGAGGGCAACTGAAAAACATTTATGCTTTTTTGAGATTTGCTTGGCTCTGAGTCTGACAGCCTCCCTTTAATCTTTTAAAATGTCTTTTCTTCTGTGACCCTGTATCCTTTCTTATCACTCTTGCTCTTCCTATCCCCTTCCCTCTTTTCTACTGTCCAGTGTTTTCATTAATTGATACTCTAATTATTTTAGCTATCGTCTTTGTTTCAAGTGCAAATGCAGGAAACCTTGTGATTTCTGAATAAATGGAAACTTAGAATAAAAATAATTAACTGTCTATTCTGTCATACACTAGAACTACCTTAACATTTACTCATATCCATATTAAACCAATTGAATATTAGTATAATTTAAAGTATAATTTATGAAATATATAAATCAAATGAGGAGTTTTTAACTGAGTACTGTGGTTTCATTTTCTCTACTAATATATCATTTGAACTTTAATCCATAACTCCATTCCTTTTTCTAAAACCTACTTTTTATTATACTATTTAAAAATTTGGAAACAATTGAATTTCTCAACAATAGTGCTACCAAATTTCACTTAGTGATATATTTAATTTTTGGCAATAACCACACTAGGTTTAACCTAGCAATTTTTTTAACTTAACATTCAATTCAAGCATTCTATATCCTATTTCCAAGTATTGGTTTTCAATTTGTTTCTGTGTATTGACAAATTTTATTTTCCAGAAAAGAAAGACACTTAGCTAACATGTTTTTCCTGAGCATAAGTCTATGGATACTTTGAGCTTCTGGTCTTCACAGGAAATTGTGGTCTGAATCTTATCTTTAAGACATTACAAGTTAAATAGTTCTCATTAAAGGTACTCCCAAATTACTGTCATATCAATTGTTGAAAAAGGAGAATATGTAAAGACATGATGGTTCCAGTCAAAAAGAATCCTGAGCAAGATGATAATAAATGAATAGGTCCCAGTATGCCATCTAGTCTTCCATTAAAACAATCTTGATGGACACAAAATTTGATGGACATAAAGACTGAGACTTGACTTTTCAGAACATGAAAACAGAATAAATCTCTGCTAATTATAGTGGTGATGGTAAAACCCTTTTACATTAATGCCTTGCACCTGAAGACTTAAGACCACACAATTTATAAGAGCAGCTCTTCAAGTGGTGGTTTGTTATCTTTACATTATTTTTCTTAAGAGTTCTCATGCTAGTTAAATGGAGTTGCAGCCTGCACAGTGCACACAGTATCTGCAGAGAAACGGAGTTGCAGTATCTTTCATTAGAAAATATTTGCCCTTGGAAAATGAATGTATGTATTTTGAAAGAATAAATTATACATCACAATGGGGGCTATTATCTATTGAGTCTTTCCTGTGTCCTACACACACACACACACACACACACACACACACATACACAGACTTACATACACAGAGCTGTTATTTGGTGATATATATGAGTTACTGGCTGCTTATGTAACTTTTTCCTATTAAGAAAATATTATTGGAATTGTTAGACTGTTTCCTTAGACTTTTTATGAATACATAAGAGATAAAAACTGTAATTCATTAATTTTGTTTCCATATGATATACTTATGATATTTTTGCTTACTTTCTCAATGTGATTAATCCTAACACTCTACTTATACTACTTTTTGTTTGATTTTGCATTTTAAATGTAAACCCTAAGCAACTAGGAGGAGCTACAGTTCCATGGTAATCTAATCTGTACTGAGAACTTCAATATTAAGAAGCCATTTAGAAAGCTAGGACATAAGTAGAATTTAAGGTACCAGGTTAATTTTCCTTCCTTCTCAAGTCTAATTATATATTCCATTCATAACATAAATTTTGTCATTATTCTTGATAATTAACATCAGGTAATTAAAAATATTTTGCTCTGCTTTCTAGCTGTCTTTATTTCTGCTGCATTGATCCAGTGCAAACATACTGAATTAATTTTTGCTTGAGTAGTTCACTACAAATACAAAAAAGACCCCATGATTACATTTTGAAACATTAGATCAGATGCATAAATTTCACTAGTCATTAGATAATTACCAACACCACATATATGTTTTGTAGAATAACCCAATTCCACAATGATTTTTTAAATTTAGTATTACAAAATTGCCAAAAGACCTTCTATGATCTCCTAGCTATTGTTTACTGTGATCATAGTACATAATATGTATATATAGCAATATTAACTCATAGTATATTTATAGTGAAAATGGTCATTAAACATATTGATTATATGGTACTTTGTCAAAAGTTCTTAACATAGAGAATTATATTCATTACTTTTCAAAGTATAGACTTTCAGTGTAGTTTTTCTCCCCCCACCAACACAAATGATATTTTTGTGCTGCTGCAACATAATACTGGAATCTGAATAATTAAAAATATATATATTTCTCATAGTTGTGGAGGCTGGGAAGTCCAAAATCAAGGTTCTAGCAGGGTTGGTGTCTAGTGAAGGCTGCTTTCTTCTTACAAGATGTTGCCTCATTGCTGTGTCCCTCAGAGGTGATGAATGTTATATCCTCATACAGGGTGGAATAGAAGGGCAAAGGAAAAGGGCCTAAGCTTGTTCCCTCCAGCCCTTTCATAAGGCACTAATCTATTTATGAGGGCAGAGCCCTCATGACTTAGTTACTTCCTAAAAATTCTTTTCTCTACAAACAAGGGGACTAATTTTTAACATATGTGCTTTGGTGCACATTAAGGCTATAATATACACACTTATATATAAGCACATAGCATGTAAATCAAGATCTAAATGGAGTTCTTTGTTTTTATTGAGCTGATGGGTAGTATACATACTTGAGGTTATGGATAAAAGTATACACTCAAATAGATCTGACTCAGGACACTGTTTCTGCTACATGCAAGCTTTGTACCTGTTATTTTGTTATACTATATCCATAAAACAACCCTAAAATCTACTTTACATACTGTTACTGTAATATTAATTATCATGATGCTGAAAATGGTCACATTCAATGTTTATTAATATGATGACATAAATATTATTATCGAGATTAAGAAAAGTTAATTGTACTCCCATCTTGACATATGTACAATATGATGAGGCAATACAAATTGAAATAATGGAGATAAAATGTGCAGTCTTTGATTTCATAGTATTTTCAATTCTAAATAAGGATATTATTAAAATAAGTAATAGAAGATGGGATTTGAGAAGTTCTCTTGGTTTGAATTAGTGGTTGGTTCCCAGATGGCACGTAGTGATGTAAATATTGGAAAGAACAAAGAAATGAAATAGTTTCTGCTCAATATATTTTAAAAGACTAATATGAGGTAAATATAAGGCCAGTATCTTGGTATCCCAATGAAAAATCCAGGACTTTAATAGTAAAAATCATTGTTTTGTACATCAACATGAAATGATATGCTGGGTCCAGCTAATAGCTGCTCACAAGTGCCAACTGTAAATTTTCAAAAGCATATAAGCCTGTTGACGTTGCATTGATAGCTTGAAAGCAGTCGTGGTGAGAGTATGTCTACCACAGAAGTCAGAAAAAAGTTATGAATCAGGGATTCAGCCCCCCCAATGGATGACTGCTAATAATCATTGTCAAACACATTTTTAAGAGAATAAGATGAACCTCTCAGAATCAATTATCCCAATTCTAGAGAACCCCATTAAACCTCTGAAATAGAAGGAACTGAAAGAAATGAGAATAAACTGAATTTCTCCCTAAACCCTAGGAAGGGATGAGGTAACTTTCAGTAAGTCTGTCTTTAACAATGTTCAGCACCAAGTATCACTGGTGTCTGCATATATTGCCATTTACCAATAGAACTAACATACAGTGCATCAATACTAATAGTGTTTGCTTTACAATTAACACCAAGTTAACCTTCATGAGCATAAACAAATTTGTGAGCAGCATAGTATTTACCTAAAGACTGAGATAAATTGTCTTGATGTTGGACAGCAGAGTGACCAAGAAAACAGATGCAAAAGGTTGAACTAGCATGCCATTACTTTTCCTTTTCCTCTAGACTGATTTTCCAACATCATCATTGCTGATTATGTTAGTGTCCCATTGGCTCTAGGTATGTTATGAATCTCAGATTAGGGTGTAGATTTTTGTGTGCATCATAATATCTATTCCTTAAATTTATTTCTTTCTCAAAATAGGATCTTTGCAAACCACCTCTATGAGAAATGAGTAAGAATAAAAATATAACTTAAGTTGTTCATACTATTGATTTTGCCTTTTTTTCCCTTCAAGGAGAAGAAATCCAGTGTTTGATACCAATAGTAAATCATTTTTAAAAAATATTTTCCAAATAATATTAATCATGAAAGACTACTTGCAGAAAAGAATTTGTGATAATACTAAATTTTAAGCATTCTCTAAGCATGAAAATGTGTCTTCCATCAATTTTAAACAATTTTTCTCAATATTTAACTTTTGAGAATATTCTTTTTTCACTATAAGAAAAACCCAAGAGATCCAAAGGATGATTCTCATAAGCTTTCTGGGCTTTATCCTCATGGTACTGATTTATTGAAACTCTAAGGAAAACTTATCATTTTTAATATTCAGATAAACTCAAACAGTGAAAGTGACTAACAGAATTCCTGTCTCACTCTTTGATTTTTTATGATAGCACAATCATTTAGCCTTTCTTTCCTTTGGAAAGCAATGCATGCAGAAGCACAGCCATCATCCAACTTCCTCCTTGATGTGGCTGTCATTCAAGTTGCAGCTTCTTTCACATCAAATAATTTCTAAATGGCTGCTATTATGCCATCTACTCACCAGTTATTTTACACAGACATAAAACCCATGTGAATCAGCACAATAGATTGTTCTCTCTAAAGTGAATAAATATTTTGTATAATTACAATCTATTCTTGTCTCAGGGTCCTTCTCCTTTTTCTATCGCAAACATAATATGTTCTTGAACTTAAGATACAGATATTTATCTTAGAATATTTCTTCTCCCTCCACAGAGCATAAAATAATTGTGTCACTCAATTGATTACAAGTTTTAATTGTCAAAATACAGTGTATTTTATTCAAGTTTCTTTGAACAGACCAATCTCTTTCTCCTCCCCTCTTTTTCTTTTGCCCAACTCCAGGTTTTTTCCCTCCCTCCTCCTTTCTGTTCTCTCCCAACCTGTTCAGGAATATCTGAATCTCACATGCCTTCAGTACAGGCAATGTGAAAATATCCATCTGTAGTCACTTCTACTTTCTACATATCAGACCCTCATTTTTGATGCCTTACTTGAAATTTCCAACTGACTTTATTGTATCCAAATTTAAAACAAGGCTTATGCCCACCTTCCTGACCACCAAAAATACACCCTTCCTAATCTCAACAAGTAGAAGTGAATTCAATTATAACTGTTCAGTAAATTTGCTGCATCAAGTAGCTGCCCCTTCCTTTCCTTTTCTACTGCCATAGGGCCAGGAAGCCTCTCATTTGTATTTAAAATTACCCAAGATCATCTTATTTTTTACTCTTTAATTTAATGTATGCTTCCGAGAATCTTCAAATCAGTTATCTTACAGAGGCAGTTCCTGTAAGAACATATCCTTGCTCAAAGACTTTCAATAGCTCTACACTACTGAGAACACAATAAAATCTACATATCTTATTTCTGATTAATGTTGAAAGAGTAGGCCAAAACTTGTCGTATTAATAATAGGCTTTGTGGAAGGAAAGAAAGGAAACAAAATTATCTCAGTCTTTTCATTAAAGCATTACAATGTGAAAGATCAGCACTAAGGTGTTATTTAATCTCCATTAAAGATGAGTGAAGGTCATTTAGAGTTCAGGTTGTTCTTGGTATTGACAAGTGAGGGAAAGAAAGGTTGTGTGAGGCAATGGACAGTCTGCAAAGACAGCCAGACTGAGGTTATAGTTTGGTACTTGTTGGCTCGACAATTTGAGTCTTGTAAAAGTGGAGAATTATTTAGGGATAAACCTTTTCAAGGGTAAGACAAAAACAACAACAACAACAACAACAAAAATTGGTCTTATAGGAACTTTCACAGGTAAAAGTCATAGTGTGTATATAAAAGCCAAGACAATGCAATACTATCCTCAAAAAAAATGCAAAGCTATCCCTTAGTTTTACTTCCTGCTATCTGTTATATATTCTCAAAGCAATTGTTAACCAATATTTCAGTGAAAATAATTTTCTTAATCTAAACTGAGGTATCTCCATTGATTTTAATACTAATATAATTATAATAACAGGGATTTCATAAGCATAATTCATCTCAGAAAGTGTTTCCTTTTCCATATTCAACTTTTGTGAAATAGATTATGATTTTCTATTTCTTTACTCAATAAAGGAAATAAGGCCATGTGCTGGTCAGTTTTATGTATCAAGTTGACAAGATTTTGAAGTGCCCAGATATCTGGTTAAATATCATTTCTGAGTGTGCCTGTGAGGGTGTTTTAAGGTGAGGATAGAATTTTAATTTGTTGACTGAGCAGATTGCTTTCCCCAAAGTGGGTACATATTGCCTAATCCACTAAAGGCTTATATAGAACAAAAATAAAGAGTAAAAATGAACTCACTTTTCCACCTCACTTTGTCTTTTTGTTTTCTACTGCCTTCAGACTTTGGTTCAAATTGCAACCTACCTCATTAGCTTTCCTCATTAGTTTTCTATCCTTCATTCCTTAAAATGAAAAGGAATTCTCTCTGTCTCCCTCTCTGCATCTATCTAGCCATCTATCTATCTATCTATGTGTATATATATATATATATATATGTGTATATATATATATATATACACATATATGTGTTTATATATATATATATATAAATGTTTATATATATGAATATGTATGTGTGTATATATACCTATATATGAATATGTATGTGTATATAAACATATAGGTTTATATACACACCTATATATATTTGTGTACAGTATATATATATGCATATTTGTATGTGTGTATACACATACACACACAAACACTGTTCTGTTTCTCTGAAGAACACTGACAAATATAAATCATATATTAATGTCAATTAAATTAATTTACGCAAATTCTAGTGAATATGATGACTATATTTAAATGACTAATGGTAAGTAAATATTTATTATAAGTAGTTAATATTGATTCTCTTATATCTCCAGTATTCATCTTCAATTTTCTCTTCAGGTATAGAAAATTTCGTCTTTCCATGCTGTATCTAAATTAAAAAAGAAAAAAAAAACTCCATTTCTCTGGCAAATACAAATACCTCAAGCCACAGTTTTACCCATGTCTCAACTGTTTTTTCTTTTTCTTTATTTTTGGTTCAATAAGCTCTGCTACATCTAATTTATTTACAAAAAAAAAAAAAGAAGAGAGAGAGAGAGAGAGAGAGAGAGAGAGAGAGAGAGAGAGAGAAAGAAATCATGCATTTTTTTGGTGCCAAATTAATTTCAATAATTTTTTCCTTTAAGGGTTTTTTTTTTTCTTCTGACACTGAGGGTTGAGCCCAAAGGTACTACACTACATCCTCAGCCCTTTTTATTTATTTATTTTTATCTGTGACAGTGTTACCCTAAATTGTCGAGAGTGGTCTTGATCTTGCCATCCTCCTACCACAACCTCCTGAATAGTTGGGATTACAGGCATGTGCCACTCTGTCCAGCTTAGGGAGAAATTTTTTTCCATAAATAAAGCTTTTTTTAAAAATCATTGCTGCTGTCTTAGTATCACTATGAATCATCTGTATAATGGAACTCTAGTCAGTGTCCAAGACACTCAATAAGGTACCTTTCTAAAATATTTTGGGTGCATTTTCCCTACCTTCTCCAAGAATGAAAATGTGTTTTCTTTGAATCAGAGATCATACCTAATTTCAGACTTGTGAGATCCTGAAACAAAATCTGAACAATTTTCTGATACACTAAGATTTATAATTTCTTCCTTTGTATTCATATTTATTTATACAGTTAATGCATTGAGGCTCATAGATTATTTATAAGACTCTGAGCTCATTAAAACTGTAGTCTATAGCCTTAGTATGTGACCAAATTCTTGTCTCTTTCTTTTTTTGTACATGAAATGTTTTTGACTTTTTAAACTTTTATTATATAATTAAGTGATTGTTTTGGATAACTTTTCCCCCAATTTTTTTTCTTTCATTACTATATTTAAAAATGGTTTTTAAAATAATTTTAATGACTGAGATTATGCTTTGTTTATTCAAAAATCAAGTGTTATATACATTTTAGTATTTGCTCTTGAATTGAAGAGTAGGTAAACAGGAATAGCCCAGAGGTTTGTAAAAGGCAGATGAGTTAAAATTGCTTCTCTAGTAAAGCTGGTGAAAGCAAGAGACACTTCTGGGGAAGTCTTTTCAGTTTACTGCATTACTAGGAGATTGAGGAGAGAGATTTATAATGATGGGTTGATGTTTTCCAACAATCAACAGACTCAGGAGACAAAATTATGACAAATAGTTTATTTCCAATGGGAATGGGAGGGGCAGTATAGGAGATCAGGTGTATGATCTGGAGAATAAATGTCTTAGTGGCACTGAACAAGAGAGTACAGCTGGTATAAATAGCATGACCTGAGTAACAGTGCACACAGCGAGTGAAGGAGAGAATGATAAATTCGGATATTGCCACTATGGATCAGAATATGAGTCTATCTAGTGTAAAATTCTTCCTCTGGCAATAACCAATACTTAATGTTCCAAAGGAAGATGAAAGCTCACAGCCTGTGCCTAGGCAATTTATCCAATGCTATTTATCAGCTGAGAAATTTCTATATCAGTTCCACATGCAATCATTGAACACCTTGAATCAGGTAGTTTGAATATCCTTATAATACGTTTTGCTGCAGAACTGCAAATTGTATTGATGGAATAAAGGTAGTGAAGCTTTTAAAATAATCCCTTTACACTGTTTGCTTTAATGATTTTCATTTACCATTAAAATGTGATGCTTATCCACATCACATGGATTTTATAGAGAAGTTGGAAGTCATTTTGACAACAAGCTTAGTACAAAATAAATTTAAAAACATGTTAAGAAGAATATATAATTGTATTTGTACAGCCAATATTATACTAGTATGCTTTTCAGAATGTTCAAATTTACTCTTTCTTTCTGTATTTAGAATTTTAAAAATTGGAATTCTTTTTAATTTTTTTAAATATTTTTATTAGTTGCTCAAAACATTACCATGATCTTGACGTATCATACATTTGATTCAAATGGGGTATGAATTCTTATTTTTCCACACGTGTACAGATTGCAGTATCATATTGGTTATACAGCCACGTTTATACATACAATTCTTTTTTAAATTTTAGAAGTTCTTCCATGAATCCATATATATATATATATATATATATATATATATATATATATATATATATATATAGATTCATGGAAGAACTTCTAATATATATATAATCTATTATATAATTTATTTATATGTGTTTATCAGGCTCACCTACTAAAATAGATGAAAGTGGATTTTATTAGCCTTATAGAAATAAGGAAGAAAAATAGAACATATTTACCAAATATTATTCTACTATTCCTTCAGACTCTTCTCTGGAGAACATAGGAAGGGAGTGAGATAGGAACAACGTGAGAAGCCTAACTTCCAGAAAGATGAACCAATAAGAAATGATAGTCATGTTAGAAGCTCTAGAAGTAAAACAAATAGCACTTCTATTTAAATATTGCTTTCTATCCTAATATTACTTATTATACAGGTGGTACAAATGAGCTATTAACTAAGGTATGTATTTTAAAGTATGATTACTACAATTCAGTTGCCTCCAAATACATGTTCCCAATGTCTTCAGTAACTAACTATGAAATTTGTAGGGCATAAAATGGACTTCATTCAAAATAACTAAAACTCTTTCACAATGGGATTTCTGGAGAAAAGTTAGCTTCAAAGTTTATAGTGATATACATGAAAATAGATAACTTTTACAACTCAGAAGTTCTATTCATTGTTTCAGATCTCCTAGAGAAGAGATGGGAGGGTCACTGTAAAAATTCTACTATTGCTGAAACATACATTAATAATCAGCTCTATGCTAGATGCTCTTGGGGTATCAAAAATTATTGCTTTTTTCCCCTTTAATGAAAAAGCAGTTAGAAATCTGAAGCCAAAAATATATTTGGCTTTTGTCACATTATCCTTCATTGGACATCTTAGTTTGTTATTTCTGTATAACAAACTACCACACATTTAGCAGCTTAAACAACATCCATGTATTAGCTCACAATCCTATAGCTTAGAAGTCTAAGCAAGCCCTACTGCCTTTTTTTTGTTTGTTTGTTTCAGGATCTCACAAGTCTGAAATTAGGTATCAGACTGGATTCTTATCTGGATTTATTTCTAAGCTCATTCAATTTTTTTTTGATAGAGTTTAGTTCTTTACACTGAAGTTGGGCATGACAGTTTCCTTGCTTGGTGTCGGACTCAGGCCATTTTTCCTTCCTAGAAGTAACCTGAATGCTTTCTTATATAAAACCCTTCATTTTCAATAGCAACAAAGATGACTCCTACTTTTGCTCATCAGCTAAAGAAAATTTTCTTCTTTAAAAAGTTCTTATGTGATTAAGTTAGACCCTTCTAGATAATCTCTTTTTTTCCCATATAATTTAACATAATTATGGAAATGATGGCTTTTTATATAAATAGGTTTCCCTCAAACTCAAAGAGTAGGAGATTATACTAAAATGATGTTTCTGTGAAGTCATTCCCAGAATTTTCCTTATCATTGAGCCTATTTTTTACATGAAAATGCAGATTATGTCTTCAATGCGCAGTTGTGTGTAGTAGAGAGTTTATGTTTTAAATCACATGTCACATCATAAGTAATTAAATCACTAACTGTTCTGGTAAACATTCCATTCTCAATGAAGGACATCTCATTTATAAATAAAAGCATACGTTAAAACATTTTTTGACGGTGACCTAAAATTATATTTTCTTATAGCTGACCTTCACATTTGTAGACAAACACATTAGGCAGAATCTCCCAACTATATCACTTTAGCCTAAAGCATTGATCTATCCTTTTAGCAACTTCATCTTTTCTAGGAACTCTATTTAGTGCTGGTGATTAAATAAGAAAGAACAACTGTTAATGAGAGATTCAAGATGGTTGCTTAGAGGAAGGCTACATTTTCTTTCCTATTGCTCCATGGCTCAGGATTCAAGTAGTGGGAGTACTGATAATAAGAGAGGTGGATGAAAGATGGAATTCAATGAAATTCAGTAACAGAGAGTCAGAGTCTCTTACAGACTCAGAAATTTGGATGCATTGAACAAAGAATAGAAAGAATGCATTGGAACAAAGCCAGCTGTTGCAGTGGCAGTGACACTAGTTCACAAGAGAGAAAAAGAAAGAGAAACCCAGCAAAAAATTTGGCATAGGAAAACCTGTAGATCAGAAAAGCAGACTGAACTTAGCTGATCTAGAGGCCACACAGTGACTTGGTGACTAAAAGTGACTATGAGTCTCTAACAGGCAAGCAGAGAGACAGGCTAGATTCATCTTGAGGAGGCCATACTTTAGCTTGCTGGTGTGGGAAAAAATATTGCCTTGCTGTCCCAGTAAATACCTTTTCCTTTCCCTTTCATACATCTAATCTCTGGTAATCATTGTTCTACTCTCTATTCCCAAATCAATTTATTACATTCCATAAGTGAAATCATGTGTATTTGTTTCTCTGTTCATGTCTTATTTCATTTTTCATAAGTCCCTCCAGATTTATCCATGTTATGGCATATAACAGGATTTATTTATTTTTATATTTAAGAATGAATGGATTTTGTATATATACTACATTAACTTTATCCATTTTTCTTTTGATGAATGTATAGATTTACACTACATTAACTTTATCCATTTTTCTTTTGATGAATATATAGATTTATTCCATATAGTGGCTTTTTATGAATAATGCTGCAATGTACTCTTAGTATCAGGTATGTTTTCAACATATTTATTTCAATTCTTTTGAACATGTGTCAGAAGTAGTATCATTGAATCATGTGGTACTTTGATTTTTTTTCCCAGAACATTTCCATCGTTGATGAATTTATTTATTTTCTATTACACAATGTATAAAAGTCCTCTTCTTGAAGCTGAGAATGTACAAGCAATGGTAAAACACTTGCTTAGCATGTATGAGGCTTTGGGTTCTGTCTTTATCACCAAAAATTATTTTTTAGAAAAGAATTTTTTCATGTCCTTGAGCAATACTTATAGCCTTTCTTCTTTTTTATAAAAGCCATTCTGACAGGTGTAAGGCAATATTTGGTTGTGGTTTTAAGTTGCATTTCCACAATGATTAGTGATTTTGAGCATTTTTTAATGTATATGTTAACTATTGGTATGTCTTCTTTTAGAAATCTTATTTCAGTTCTTTTCCCACATTAATTTGCTTGTTTGATTTTATTATATATACATATTAGATATACATACCCACACATATAAATAAATATACACTTATATGTCTATTTTTTGTGTATACACAAATAAGTTTTGAGTTCATTAAATATTTTTGTTACAAAGAACCCCTTATCAGTCGTGTGGTTTGCAAAGATTTTCTTCTGTTCTGTGAACTATTTCTTCAATTTTTGTTTTGTTTCCTTTCATGTGCAGATGGGTTTTTTTTGTTTGTTTGTTTGATGTCATCTATTTATTTATTTATTTACAGGTTATTTGTGCTTTTGAAATCATATCCAAAATCCATTGCCAAGATCAATGCTGTGGAGCTCTTCCTTTATGTTTTCTTCCAATAGTTTTATAGTTTCAGGTTTTATATTTAAGTATTTCATTTATTTTGAATTGATTTTTGTACATTGTGTGAGATAAAAATTTGTTTTTATTCTTCTATATGTGAATATCCAGTTTGTCCAACACCATTTATGGAAGTTAAGTGTCCTTTCCCTGTAAGGTGTTCTTGGCACCTGTTTTGAAAATTAATCGTCCATAAATGTGTACCTATTTTCAAGCTTTGTATCCTGTTCCATCAGTTGACATGTCTGTTTCTGTACCAATATTATTCTGTTTTTTATTACAATTACTTTAAAATATGCTTTTTATTGAGGGAGTATGATGCTGCTAGCTTTTCTCCTTTTGCTTAATGCTGCTTTATCTATTAAAGGCCTTTTCAGGTTCCATACAAACTTAAGGATTGATTTTCAATATGTGAACAAATACCATTATCAAGTGGGTTTTATCTCTGGAAGGCAAGGATGGAACAATATATAAAAACCAGTAAATTTGATGCAACACATTAACAAAATGAAGGAAAAAAATAACTCAATGGATCCAGAAAAAAGCATTTGACAAAATTCAACATGTATCCATGGTTAAAAAAAATCAACAATTTATGTATAGAGGGGATGTACCTAACATAATAAAGATAATTTATTTCAAAATCACAGTTAATAATGGTGAAAAGTTTGGAAATTTTCTTCTAAAATCAGCAATAACACAAGGACGCTTACTTTTGCTACTTCTTTTCACCAAGTGACCTACCATCAGAAAACCCTAAAGACTACACCAGATAAAAGACAAATACATTTGGTGTAGTTGCAGGATATAAAATTGACATTCACAAATCAGTAGCATTTCTATATATTAATGAAACACCATCCAAAATTGGAATTTAAGAAAAACAATCCCAATTATGATAGCAACAACAACAATAACACAATATACTTAGGTGTAAGTTTAACCAATGATATGAAATAGCTATCTTGAAAACTATAAAATACTGATTAAAAAAATTTGAAAGAATCACAAATAGGTGAAAAGATTCCCCGTGCTCATGAATTGGCAGAATTGATAATGAGAAAATGTTTATATTATTCAATGCAATCTTTTGATTGAATGCAAATTCTACCAAAATACAAACTTTGTTTGTATTAGTGTTAGCATGGTATATCTTTTTCTACCTCATCAATCTATCTATGTTCATTTTGGCTCTGATAAGTAAAAGGTAGCATGAGGATATAGGAGTAAAGATATCAGGAACTTAGATGTGAAGACTTAATAAAATATAATGATAACCTAGACTACACAAATCTATAAAAGTAGTGGAATGAGAGAAGTAGAATAATTGAAGTTTGATCTGTAAATTAACACATCTTTGTGACAAATTGAATATAGGAATGAGAGATATATTGGAATCACATATGGCTCACAGTTTTATGACTGGGATAGATGATGAAGACTTTTCCTGATATGAGATAAAAATAAGTAAAATATTTTAAAAAATCAGTAACAGCTTAATTTTTAGGTGGTTATTAGGCAGTCAAATGAAGTTATGGAGGTATTATGATTTATCACTAAAAAATAATTTGGTTTTTGTTCATTTTTTACAGCATTTTAATCTTACTTTTATTAAAATGTTTCATTTAGCAAACTGCCAAAATCTTGTTATTCACCTTGAATGCTCATGACAATTCATGCCATCAGACTGGTGAGATTATATATTTAATCAAATCTCTCATGAATATTTAAAATTTACTTATCAGGTAGAAACTTTAAGGAACTTCACTACCTTTTCTTTTAGATTACTATTAGTTACAGTCTTACTCTAGTGATGAATTGCATCCTAGGAGCATCAAAAAATTTGCATGTTTCCTCTTCTTTAGACCCTAGGATTTCTTTCACCTAACAGAATTATTTGATTGCCATTTTATAGAGATATGAAAATGAATATCTCCTCATTTTTTTCTCTTCACATACAAATACAGGTCATGTTTCCCTGTGGTTTATTATTTACTCAAAAACCTTTGAAATATTTAAGGGCAATAGAATTTTCCTTCTTTTATTGATAGAATTCGGACATGCTCAAAAGACTTATAATAAGTTGTAATTCCTGTGATTCTTTTTTCTTCCATCCTTACTTATATTTTTCCAATGTTAGATTTCATTATTGAATTTTGTTATTAGATCATGTTTATAGGTTTATTTTATAATAATTTACTATCTATATTTGAATATATCTTTGAAGATTAAACTTGTTATTCTTTCAAAGTTGTCACATAATACATTTTTAAAGTGGCTGTACTGTACTGAAAATATTAAATTTTCTATTTCAAAAGAAAATAGCAGCTTGTTAACTTCAAAAGCAAAGAAACAGGAAAGAGAATTGATTTTAAGAGAAAAAATAAGAAACAGTTCATCATTAATAGTTGCATAGGTAATCTGTCACCTTCATTTTCTAAAAATGTATACATATGCCTAAAAAATATAAAATAAGTTTACTTTCTTGGTATTAAGTACATAATAACTTTTAAAAACAGGGTATATTTTGGAAAGAGGTAGGCTTTACTATGAATGAATTAGTTTAGAATATAACTATCATTCAATAAAAGTCAATCAATCGAGATATTTAATTAAAGGCATAGAAATACCAAAGGTAGCTCTAGGGATATTGTTCAGTTGGTAGAGCGCTTGCCTTGCATGCACAAGGCCCTGGGTTCAATCCTCAGCACCACAAAAAATAAATAAATAAATAAATAAATAAATAATTTTAAAAAAGAAAGAAATAGCAAAGGGAACATGTGTTCTATTTCCGTCTTCAGATAACTGATTTGCTAATGATTTATAATTATGATTATAATTAAATATATAATGATTATAATTAAACTTGTAAGAGTATATACTTTTTGTTTGTTAGTTTTATGTAAGGTTTCTGAAGATGGAGTTATATGCTTCAGATAATGCCAAACCTGGATTTCAATTCTGAATCCTCAACCATACAAATCTCTGAATCCTTTACCATAATTTTGACATCAAACTTATTTGTCTTGTTTCCTCAATTGTAAGCTGGAAATAATACCTGACTCAGAAGGTCATAATATCTTATGACTGTTTCTTTTAAACATTGCCCATGCCAAATGTCACAACCTTCCCATTCTTCTCATTCTCCTTTTCTTGACCCAATTTACCAGTAAGTTTAGGTTATGAATGGAGACCAGCAATCTGTCCAAGTCTACAAAGCCCAACATCAAGGATCCGTTGTCAGTGAAATCTGAGTTCCCTATGTTTGTCTTTTTAGCCTGGCTTTCATATATTTGATGGCAGAAGCTCTTTCTTAGATGTTTTTGTATTATTATAACATGTAGTTCAATATTAAGATATTTTGATCTCTGAATTTTAAGCAAGTGACACAAATTTCCTTTTTGCTTGACACCCTAAAAATTCCCTGTCCTTATTATGAAATCATACAATATTAGATTCTAGTTTTGAAAAACCCCTCAGACTAAGTGAATTGTAATTATTTATGTACATTTCTTGTTCTTTTATCTCCAATTAACATTTGTTATACAATGAACTTTCATAAGACAACTGACATCATTAGACAAGCTTCACTGAAAGAATCATTAATTTTGATTTTATTTCTTTAATAAAATTCTGTGGGTAATTAACATACTCATGTAGATTTTATAAAAAGCTGTAATATCACAGATTGTTATAATATATAACATGCAAAGAAAATATATATAATATATCAAAATTTTTTCAAGACTGCCTCTATTAATGGGTCTATATATAATCTGATTTTAAATATATTTTTAGATTTTTTAAAAAAACTTACCCTCAGTCTTATGATGTTAGTATTTATTTGTTTTTGAAATACTTATCAAGCTCTCCTAATGTGCCAAGAACTGTTTGGAATTTTGGAATACATTCATGAAAAAATTCAAAAATCTTTGTACTCAAAAAATTAGATATATTTTCTTAGCTTAGTAGTGATAATTTGTTCTAAGCTATTTAAAACCAATGAATGTCACAAAATATTTATTCATGGAAAAGCTAGGTAAACTTACCCTAATGGTGAACTTCATGTTTGTTACTTCTTTATTAGATTTAAATAGAAAACCAGTGATTTCAGAAAGACTGTGATCTCATGTAACTTCATCATATTCTATTTTAAAAATCAAATTTACAATATATATGATCAGAATATTGAACAAAATCATGTCTTACAATAAAGTATCCCAGAGCTACCTTATTATAGTATCATTTCCATTTTATTTTCAGCATTCCCTTAATTTATAATTATTTAAATTATTTGTTGATTATTAGTATCTTCCCATGAACATAAAGTTCCATGAAGTCAAGAATTTTGTCTGTGTCCTCTATTTCAATGTATTAAAAAATCCTTAAAGCATGACTGCTAGAGGAGTGGATTTGAATGTTATTACAACAACAAAAATAAAGGATAGAAGTTTGAGGTAATGGGTATGCTAAATATCCTGCTTTGATCATTCCATAATGCATATGTGTATCCATATCATCATACTGTACCCAAAGTATCCAAGTTATTGTGTTGCAGTTTAAATAGGATAAAACATAAAGAAAGTGTGAGATGAGATTAATTCACTTTTTAGTAATGTCATAGCAAATAAAAACAAATGAGCATGGATTAATACATTATGAACAAATGTTCACATCCATTGGGGACCAGACTTTTTTTTTCCAGTTAAACTCAAAAGTCATAGGTCCTTTGCTGAATCCGAGTTACAGGTAAAGAAGAGAAACCTGTTATATTAAATATAAAATGAAGTTTGTTTTATGTAATCATAAAAATCATAACTTAAAAAATCACAATTGAAATCAGAGAATAATCATTCTCTAGTATCTTAGCTATTTAAGAAAATACATTTTAAAGGAAGAAATGTATCATACTTTCCAATTAAGTATACTTATTTTGAAATCTCTAATTGTAAAATACAATGTTTGCTGAAGGAAGAAGAGAAAGAACACTGAACTGAAGTAGCTTTCTGCAAGTGTATTTTTAGTAGCAGAATATTCTGTATTACAGAGCAAACAAGCCATACAGAGTTCACTTTAATGGCAAAGTCACATTAGAATGATAACCCGATCATCTATTAATGAATTTATGAGGGATGAAACCTCATGGCCCAGTTACCTCCTAAGGGTCCCATTTTTCAATACAACTGCACTGAGGACCAAATTTCCAACACAAGAAACTGAAACCATAAGCGCCTTTTATTAAATGGTGTACTGTTTATATGTAACCCACATGCATCCTCCTTTATTCTTTAAATCATATCTAGATAATTTACAATATTTAATACAATGTAAATGCTATATGAATAATTGCCATACTCTACTGTTTAAGGAATAATGATGAGAAAAAAAAGTTTGCACATATACATTATCTTTCTAAATATCTCTATACTTGTTTGTCATGGAATGGAATCCATGGAAATAGAGAACCCTCTGTAAATGATGGATAAAAAAGCTATAAGACATATAGAACACAAACAGCAAAATGGAAAAATTATCTCCAGATTAATAATTTACTTCATATGTAAATAGATTCAATTCTCCCATCAAAAAAAAAAGAACACAGAAATTGGTATAATCGAATGTGTGATCCCACTGTGCACTATCCATAAGAGATAAATTTGAGATAGATTCCCCACCAAAAAAAAAAGTTGAAAGTGAAAAGATGGAAAAAGAGAATTCACACAAATATTAGCCAAAATGAGCAAGGGTGACTGTATAATATCAAACAAAATGTACTTAAATAAAGAATTTAAGTAACAAAAATAATATATATTAATAAAGGTTTAATAGAGTGATAGGGTATAAATTATAAAGATTTATGCATCTGATGAGAGACCATCAAAATATATGAAGCATAAACTGATTGAAGAAAGAACTAGACTGTTTTTGCAATAATGGAGACTTCAATGTACCACTCTCAATAATCAATAGAACAACCAGAGAGATGACAATCATAACTAGTAAAACGACTAGTTAGTTTAACTAACATAGTAAAACAACAAGATCTAACAGGCCTATACAGGATGCTTTACTCCCAAGCACAAGCATGCACATTCTTTTCAAGTGTACATGAGACATTTTTCCAAGGTAGACCAAATGTTGGGCCACATAGTGAATGCTGTAAGAAACAGATAGGTGTACTGGCAGTGCCTATATTGCCAGCTTTGGGGAAGCTGAGGAGGAGAACCACTTGAGCCCAAGAGATTGAGACCAATGGGAACATCTCAAACAAAACAACAACAAAAATAAAAATAAAATAAATAAATAATGTGAAAAATGTGGACCTCTTTTGTACTGTAGGTGGAAGTGTAAAAGGATATAGCTGCTATGGAAAACAGTAAAGTTGTCCTAATAATTAAAAATAGAATTACACTTTGATCCTATAATTCCATTTGTGAGTATACACCCAAAAGAATGAAAACAGAGCTTCAGAAATAGAGCTGTATACTAATTTTAATAACATTATTATTCATAAAAGATACAATTTGGAAGCAACTCAAGTGATAATTGACAGATTAATGGATAAAAATTTGTATATGTATTCATACCATATGGTATGTACATGCAATAGAATATTATTCAGTCCTAAACAGAAGAAAAATTTGACATATACTACAACATGATTGAACTATGAAGGCACTATGCTAAGTGAAATAAGACAGTCATAAAGATTAAAAAAAAACCACTACATTGTTCTAATTATGTTGGGTACTTAGAGTAGGACAAAATCATAGAGACAGAAAATAGAGTGGTTATTGCTTAAGGTTGGTGGGAGTAGGGAGTAATTAAATGCATACAGTGTTTCAGTGTACAAGATGAAAAGCTATGGAGATAAATAATGCTGATAGTTGCAAACATTACACATACATTTAATACCACTGAACTGTAAGCTTAATTGTTAAGAAACAAAATTTTGTGGTATACATATTTTACCATGATCAAAATTGAAGAAAAATATAGTTAAGAAAAAGTATAGTGATATAGAGACTGGGAGAAAACATTAACAGAATCTTTTTTTGACAAAGGAATTCTACCTATCTTCTAAGTATGTATGCATCAATTTATTTACCTACCTACCTACTGATCTGTATTCAAAATGTAAAGAACTACTGAAGCTCAACTGGACAAAGACCAAAGAAAAACATGGTCAAAATCTTGAACAGAGCCTCACAAAGGAAGATCTATACATGGCAAATAAGCATATAAATTGCTTCATATCCTTATTCATTTTTTAAAAATTACAAGTTACAATCATTGAATATGTAATTTTGTACCAGGATACAATGTCTAAATTAAAAAACAAACTGCTTTCAAATGTTAGCGTGTATGTTAACCTCCTGAAATTCCCATATTATGTCTATGAAAATGAAAATGGCACAACTTCTTTAAGAAAAGTGTGACAGCTTCATAAATTTAAACATACACCAAACTTATCATCCAATCCTAATACTAGATATTTACATGGAAGAACTCAGAATCTTTTTCTATAAAGTTGACTTACAAATATTCATGACAGTTTTAGTCATACCAGCTGTGAACAGAAAAAAATGAACATTATTGGAAGAATGAATACATAATTTATAGTACCATAGAATGGAGTATATAACACATTTTAGTTTATATTTACATAATATTTATAACATAGCATTAAAAATAATGAATTAGTGATTCACAAAGCAGCATGAAAAATATGTGAGAAGGAAAAGAATATGTAATGCACTATCACATAATATGATTCTAAAAGATAATGTATATCTAATCTATAATGATAGAAATCAGAATGATTGGCTTTGGATAGGTATGATTGGAAAGAATAATTATGAAACTCACCATATTCATGGGAATATTCTATACTTTAATTGTGTTGATTTGAAAATACCCTTATATACTTTATAAATAAATATATTAGTATAATGTGTATTACAGTTACAAATAAAGATGTATATAATAATAATTTACTTATTTATAGGAGTATAATGCAATAAAACAATGAAAAACTAGACCCTGTGTCTTTGTCTTGAGTTCTCTTCAAATAAAAATTAGAACAATGAGAAAGTGGAAGAATGTGAATGTATTTTTGAATATTCAAGGGTTTTTGTCTTCTAAAATCAGTTGCTGGGAAAAGCTACAGGCTGAAAATAACAGAGACTAAAATTTCGTATACTGTAAATTATTTAAAGCAACTATTTGGTACTAATTTTGTCTCAGAAACTCATTTTTATTGGTTCTTTCTTGGTTTGCTGGTCAAGGAAGTTCACAGTTGCTAGTCATTCACTATGATAGCTACTCAGATCTTCAAGCCAGAATAAACCCAGATTTAGATCTGCCCTTGCATGAGATGGGTAAGGTGAGTTGAAGAGGTTCAATGGCTCAAGGCAATGCACTGAACATTTATTTGAATTGGAAAATTGTCTGGGAGGTGCCTCATTCTCAACATGTTCACTGCATATTTTGAGGAATAGCACAGTTAGATAAAGATTTTTTTGTCCCTTAGCTCTTCCCACAATTACTCAAAGAAAACAAAACCCTATTCTGGTCATGAGATAGAAAGGACCCATGAAGGTCTTCAAAGATGTTTTTATTGTATTTCTATTTATTTATCTCATTAAAAGCCACTATCGACTTACCTGTAGTGCTTTAATACTTTGATTTTAAAATGTCTTTAAGATTTGTTTAAATCTAGCAACTGTGCAGAACCACAGAACACTGACATTAAATGCTGGCAGTGTGGACAGGTGCTATGCTGCAGATAAATAATTCACTGTCTGGAGATGCCATTAATAGTCATTTAGAGTCTAGGAGAATTCTTCAGTCTCAAGCATAAAGATATGTCTCTCTTCTCAGTTTTGTACTGCACTTTAGAAGGCTTGTGTATTTACAGTGTCATTCTCTAGTTTTCATATGTGAAATAATGTTAGATTCACTTAATCAAAAGAAGCAAAATTTGAGTAAGCACATCAGGTTCTCTTTACTTCACCTCCAGGTTAGAAAACATCTGTCCTTCTAATACCAACATGTCACATACTCATGACAAAGATTTTTACAGAAAATAACAACACCTAGGTTCTGTGTACCTTATTCCTATGTCTTCATTTGGACTCTGCCGAAATCCAAATCTGAGAAGATGACTTTTGTGCAATAATGTACTAAATAGGAGACCTTAGGAAGTAACAATGAAGGAGAAGAGAGATGAGATGAGAGAATAATGAAAGTCAATGGAAAAGACCTTATAATGGCTATATTGTGGACAAGGAGAGCATGGTTACACAGTGACTTTTGAGCAGTAGATAATATAATCAGGATTATCTACAGGTGAAGCAGGTGGCTGGAATATTTATAAGTTTCATTCCAACTTTCACAATTTGAAGGGTAACTTAGGGATATTAAATCCTTGTATTTTGAGCTTGAGCTAAGATGGCTTCAACAGTATTGGAAAAGATCATGAGGGGAGCAGAGACTCAGTAAGCAGCTGAGGTGAGCTCACTCTGAACTCACTCAAAACTCACTCAGAACTGCTCATTCCCAAAGCAGCTGAATCTGAGATGGCCAAGAGGATATGGACTTTGCCACCAGATGGATTACTATGTCTATTGCAAAAAGTGTCAAGGCCTGCATTCCAGAAATGCACCTGTAGACTGATCACCCTCCACACAGGCCACACAGTTGGCCCCAATCTGCCAAAAAAACAACTTTGTGCATTTTACATGGAGTGAAGTGTGCTTTGAACACACATCTCTTTTCTTGCACTAAAATCTGTTTACAATGGTGAGATTGGTGGCAATAAAATATTCTAGTGGGATTTAGATAACAGTTTATTATTCATACTGACTTTCTCTGAGACTCCTGTACTTCATATTTTGCTTACTCCTGGGAATAAAAAGAATGACTAGGTATCAGTGCCTAACACATTTAATTGTCCTATAAAACATTTTGATTCTAACTGGTTTTGAGGGTTATTTTGATTAATATTTTCTTACATAGTATGTATTTCTCAATCTTCAGACAAAAATCATATTTTAATGGTGTGTCTATGGAATTTCTCAAGGCCGAATTGCTCTAACATATCAGATAGTCAAATTTATGACATATAAAAGCTACCGCTCTAAAAACTAACATAAGTGGATAATAAACTCATAATTGATGTATTTTTAATAGATAGTACTTCATCTCAAGTCATTATTTTTAGCATCTTATTTTGTAGGATATAAAAATTAATGTCTTTAAGATCGGTATATATTATGTAAAGAATCAGTAATGATAAGGTCACTTGGCTTAATTTGCTATAGGTTTCATTTTAGAAAGATTTATTACGGGGTTAATGAGTAATATAAAGGTTTAAATTTTGCATTTTACTTCACTTTCAGATTTATTGCATAAAACAATTTTACTTCATAATATTAAATTAAATTTAACACCTTTGAATTTGGAATTGGTATTATATATTCAAATAGATAATGATTTTGATTTAGAAAGAACCTGATTTGCAGGCTTGTAAATACTTCTCTGGTTTGTCATAGAATCAAAAAAAAATCACCATTATAGAAATGAGTATGTTGTTTATTATTTGCTCCTGGTATTAAAAAGAAAACACATATTTACTTTATGGCATTATGGGAAGAAAATTTTTAAAAAAATCTTGTAAGTACAAATCTTTGCATTTTAATATAGATAACTTGGACTTCACAAAGAAGTTATCTATACTAACATACAAAAATTAAGAAGTCAAATTACTTGAAGTGTAAAAAATTCTTTCATTTAAAAATATTTGTGTGCCTGTACTTTCCTAGGCACTGAGATACAACAGTGAACAAAAGAGAGAGATTTCAGGTCAAGGAAATAAAGAAGTAAATATAATGATTAGAGAGTATCATTGCCATGAGGAAAGAAAATAGGTAGAGAGAATGACTCAGTCTTATTGTTTGTATATTATGAATAGATTTCTCAGGGAACCCCAAAGAATAGGGTAGAAAACCATGGCCATATCTGCAAGTAGTGATTCACATTCAGATGTATCAGTGGAAGCAACAGTGAGAGGTACGGAGAATGTGGCATGAAATATAATCTGAGAGGCAACCAGAAACAAGATTATTCAAGATTTAGCAGGTTAAACTAAGGAGTATGAGGAGTACAAGTTTCATTTGATCATTATAGGAAGCTGTGAAAGATTCTCAACTTGGGAGTGAAGTGATCTGCTTTTTATTTTAAAATGAGCACTTTGGTTGCTAGATGGATAATATATTTTCCTTTGACAAGAAATTGAGATAGAGACAAATTTAAATGTTATATTTCAGGCATCAGATGATGGTTTATTGCACTAGGGTGATTGTAATGGAAATTGTGAGAAGTGGTTGAATTAAAATATATTTTGAGATTTGGTCAGTGGGATTTCTGCAAGGCTGCATAATGATATGTGAGCAAAGAATCAAGAATGACTCCATAATTTTGCATGAGAAACTAAAGAAATAATGGTACAATTCGCTAAGATGGACAATCTGGGTGGTAGAATATGGTTGTGATAAACTGTCAGCATGGGATTAGTTTTCTATTTATGTAATAGGGACATAAGAATGGTCAGGTTGAGCAGTTACTTAATAATACAAATTGGGAGTTCAGGAGAGTAGCCAAGACTTATGTAAGAAATTTTGGAATTATCAGAATGCATATGATATTTAAACAAAAATCTAAATGCAATTCCTTGATCAATACATATATAAAGAAGGGAGACTAATAAGAAAGTTCTAAACAGTTACAGTGTCTGTTACAGGTAGAAGTTAGCAATAATGAAATCAGTGACTGTGGAAACAAGGAGGTAAAGTTAGAAAGTATTTTTCAGGAGTATGTGAGATATTAAGCATGATGTGACTAAGAGAAGGAAATGATATTTACCTTCAAACTCAGGGAAGTAGGGATAATCAGTGACTTCCAAAATGAAGAGTATCCTTTTACTCTTAGGATTAAAAGCATATAGTTTGTGGATTAAACAGAGAATAGGACATGAAAAAATAGATATCAACATAGATAATAAGTTTGATAATTCTGTTTTTAAAGGAGAGAAAATGAAATTTGGTGAACAGAAATGTACAAAAAGGATAAAACTGAAAAATCAGATGAGAAAGAGTTAAATATTAATATATGTTGAAAGCAGAGACAAAGCATGGAGGAAAGAAATTGTACTACAGAAAACAATTACAGGATGAAAGGTCTCTAATAATAGGTGATAAAGCACAGAATCCACTCAAAAAGATGGGTTGGCCATTGACAAGAACATAGAAAAACAGACATAGATTGGTAGTTGATAGTATGAAGACGAAAAAGTTCTTTTCTAATAACTTTACTATTTTGGAGATATAATAAAAAAAATGGCTAGAAAGAGGGTTGACCAAGATTTATAGTTATAACTTACAAAAGTAAGTTAAAACTAATAGGCTTTAAAAAAATATATTATTTAGGTACTGGGAAACTAACATATTTACAGATAAGTACAATTTCCAGATTGTCATGCAGTGCCAAGGTTTACCTTGAGGTCTGTGATCTAGAAAGACAGTTAAATGTTAGGGTCTGTAAACAAGTCAGGATGGCGCCTGGCATTTTGCCAGAGAGAGTGGTTAGTGAAGTAACGCCAGGGAGCCATTAAGTGTGGAGATTCCTTATTGGTTGGCTGTTGTATTTAGTTTATGTTAATTAATATAAGCTGTGTGTAATGTATATATACCCCTCCTGTCCTACAATAAACTCCTGCTGTATCGATGTACACAAGTTGCTCGTCACCACCCCCCCACCCCCCCACCCCCGCTTATTTTGCCCAGGCAGTCGGGCTGCGGCAGTTAAAAACATCTCCTCCCATGTGTATGTGTGTGTGTGTGTGTGTGTGTGTGTGTGTGTGTGTATCACATGTGCATGCCTTTTTTTAATTTATCATAAGTAAGAGTTATTTGTCATTGGTAATCCACAGTATCCAGACTGAGAAAGAGCAGATCGTCAGGAAATCAAGGAAATTATTTTAAGTAGAAAGAGTGATTAATAGTGCCAAATGCTATTATTCAATCAAAGAAAAGAAGACTAAATTTTAACCATTTGAATTTAGCAATGCAGACTGTATTTTTTTTAAAAAAAGAGCAGTCTCGCTGGATTGGAGGGTTCAAACATTTGAAGTGGACTTAAAAGAGACTGTAAGAAAATTAAATTGTTGAGAGTGAGAAAACAGGATTTCTTAAAGGAAGATTCTTATTTAGGAAGTAATCTTGAAATGGGGTGGTAGCTTTAGGAGGGAGTAAAATAAAAAGGATATTTTTTGCTTATTTTTTTTCCATTTTATTAATGCATGACTCTGAAGAATTTGTGGAGAAATTGACTGAAGTGTTGATCACAGAAACAGAGAAAAACACAGGCAGCTTTGGAAGTAGTCTAAGAGATAGATTACAGTGAATTAGATTGTGATTTCCCAGTAGATATGGTAAAGAATGCTTATACTTAGCACATAATACATGTTCCATATAGTTCTTGAGGATTTAGTAATATATAAATCAATAACAGATAGTGTATACTACTGAACTTTATTTTTTGGTTTGTGGTTTCAAAGGTTTCAGTCCATAGTCAACCAGCTCTGTGGCTCTAGGCCTGAGGTGAGGCAGAGCATAATCACAGAAAGGCATTGCAGAGGAAAGACACTCAGCTCATGGCAGCCAGGAAGCATACAAAGAAAGGATCTAGAGACAAGCTGTAATACCTAAGAGCCTACCGAGTGACCTACTTCTTCCAAACATACTCCATCTGCCTAAAGTTTTTGCTTCCCCTAGTTTAGCAAATAGATTAATCCAATGATGTAGTTATAGCTGTCAAGATCCAATCATTTCCCCATAGTCCTACTTCTGGACATTGCTGCATTGAGCCTTTGACATGTAAGACTTTAAGGGAGCTTCGAGATCCAAATCATAGCAATTGCTAAATTCCAGCCTTTGAGAAGAGAAATAGTGGATTACTAAGGACAAAAAGTAATAATCATATGAAAAGGACTTAGATCTGAGATGAGGAGGAGACCCCATAAACTCAGCAAAAACATGGAGGATACCATGGGGATCAGGAGCCAATACCAATTCTTGACACCAAAATACCAGGGATGATGTATTCTGCATTTGTGTCAAAAAATAAAAATAAAATAAAATGATAGGTCTCTGAATCAGCAAGATAATTGATTCCAAATCTAAAGTAAGTAAATTTTATCTTGAGAAATTCACATGAACTTTTCACACCAACATTTCCTTCTATCACGTAAAATTGAACCCATACAATGCTATTGAGCTTGTTATTAGAAAATAACATATTTTTGTACATCTGAGTTATCAAAATGAATTTTGAATCCTGTTATTGAAGAAAAAAGTGGTTAAGCACAATTCAACTGCCTATTTCTGAGGCTGCTCCTGCCTATAACAATAGGAAGTAGAAATGGTAACTGTTATACTAATAATGCTGCTATTATTGATAAAAAGACATTGTCACCATTGATCTGAAGCTAAATATAATCAAATGCCAAATATTTACCAGAATGCTGAAGATTTCTTACTGTGGACTTATTTATCAAACAAAAAGCATGACTTTTTATTTAAATTTCTATATTTACAAAATGTGTAATTTTGAGGTTGAGCCTATCTAGCTCTTACTTTTATTTTCTATTTAATCTTTTTATATTCTATTCTAATACATGATATTAAAATAGAAAATTATTCTATTTTAACATATCATATTAAAATACACACTCAGCTACAAAGTTGTACCAGAGTAGAAAAAACTTTAATAGACTTTAGAGACAAAATGGTGAACTTGATAGTGATGGGAAGTGTCTTCAGATAGGGAGATAATTGTATTGGAATTGCTTAAAATAATTATGAGTACAACAGAGAAAATATTGCTATGGAAGGAAATAACAGAAGAAGCCTAAGAGCCTAAGACTTCCTACAGAAAGTAGCATTTGCGTTAAGGTATGAGGGTAAATACTAGTTGAAGGAGGACAGGTGGCATATGTTAGGCAATAGAAATAACATGATAAACCATATCATTACAACAACAAAGACAAAAGTCAATTATTAATGATTATATTTTACTAAACTATACCCTGTGCTTCATATGATCTAAAAAGATTATTGTATTTGTCATGAAATTTGCATATTTGCCTCTATAAAGTAATCAAAAGATAACCTAGTTATCTCAAACACAGAAAATATTATAACTACTTAGAATTTTATGTGTGTTTGTGTGTATGAAATATATCTGAGAAAAATATGGAACTTTTAGAAAAAAATAATTAAATTTCATTATTTAAAACTATTTATTTGCATTTCTATATTTTCTAGATGGAACTATTATCCATATTACTATGTCTGGGAAGTACTTAAACATTTTTGTGTTATAGTTTCTAGTAATCATAGAAGGGTTAATGTAAATATAGGTATATAGAAATTACCACATGTGTTTGAAGTTCAGAAACACAATTCATAAACTTTTTCTATTTTATAAACATATAAGTAGAATCGTGTCTGATTGATAAAGACTTTTTGCTAAATAATGATTTATTCTATTTTAAAAGCAATTTTTAAAATATTTTTATCTTTGTTAAATAGATACAAAATTCAATTAAGACTTAAATTCATGAGGAAATATTCTTCAAAGCAAAGAATCGAATGATTAATTAATTTTGCTTTTTTATGACAGAACTTAACCCTTTCATTATATGTCACGGCTGTTTTTTCTGACCTCTAAATTCATTCAAAATACTATGTGTGAAATTTGGAATGCTGTGATATCTTTTATTAATAAAAATATGGATAAATGAATCATGGAATAGTTTTAAGTAATCAATTTTGTACATGTTAGTTTATTGTCAACTCCAGTTCCACGTTCTAGAAATCATCATGACACTTGGAACCATGTCAGTCTTGATTACCACAAAGCATTGACAGGTAATTAAAATAGTCTTGATTATCACAAATCATCAACAGGTAATTAATAGAGTCAAACATTATTGCATTAATAATAATATGTCCACACTTAATATATAATGTGATCTTCATGAAAGTTTACTGATTTAGAATAGGAAGGATCATGAAATCCTTTCTGGGTATAGAGTTAAGAAAAGAATGATTAAGAACTAGATTAAATGAATTAATAGATACCAGTGAAGCTTAATTTTCCTTACATTTGCTGCTATGGTTTAAAGATTTGGTCTACAACCTGATGGCATTGAAAGGTGGGGAAGAAGGGGTGGAATGGGAAATTTTAGGTCACTGGAGGCATGTCCTTGAAGGATTGTGGACCCATAGTCTCTTCTTCTTGCTATCTTTTCTTCCTAGCAACCATAAGATGAATGACTTGTTCGGTCACATATTTTCTACCATAATGAAATGCCTCAACACAGGTCCCAAAACAATGAGGTGAACCAACCATGGTCTTAAACTTTCAAAAATTCTGAGCTAAAATAAGCTTTCCTCTTCATAATTTAAAAAAAAATAGGTATTTTGTTATAATAATGGAAGGGTGAATAACTCCTTTAATTACCAATTATCAATACATTGAATGTTCTGTTTAATGTTCTTTCCTCTTGCTTCAATGTAGACTAGTTTCATTTCTCACAAATTTTACCTTTTCAGGTGAAGTGAAATTAAGATAAACATAAAACTGGATGAGAAAGGGATGCATACTTTGGATCTGGCTCTGTCACTATTGGATGTGTAATCTTGACAAATATAAAAGAGGCATGCAAAAGTTGCATCTTAAAATGTAAGATTCTGTAAGTAAATTCTTACATTGTCATGACTTCCTGGAAACAGAATAGAAGGGAAATGAATAGACTTGAACATCTTTTCACAAAATCCTAGAGCTTTAGGGGCTGAAAGGAAGAGGACTTCCAGCAGAGCTTAAGACAAAATAAATGCTACAAGTGTCTGAGAATAACAAAAAGCTTCCTGTATCCTTGAATGACAGAAAAGATCAAATTTGATGTCAAAGTAGCATGTAGAGGAAAACAAGTACATGGAACTCTCTTGAGGAGAATAACCTCCTTTTGAACAGGCAGGCATAGGTCATACTTAATATAAAACTAAATGTAACACATACTTTATAATTAAATATTTCCTTACTATATTCAGTGGTAAATTTTACAAGATATAAATTTTTAATTTCTACCTTCCTCTACAGCTAAAAATGCCCATGTGAGGCAGTTCTGGTCAATACAATATTAACAGAAATCGTTTATTTGTATTCTGGGAAGGATTTCCTGAGAGAAGGGGTCAATGCAGTTGACACCACTCTTCTTCCTTTTCCTGACTGGAGTATAGACTTAATGACTAAATGTGCAACAGCAATTCTGAGTCCTGAAACTATAAATATGAATTAAATACTAAGAAATCATAACCCAGCCTGCTACTGTCAAGCTAGTGCCAACCTTGGTTGCTGTCTACCTACAGAGTTCTTATGTAAGAAAAATTAAACCCTATTTATTAAAGTCAACAATTTGATTACGTTTTTTTTTAATTGTCACACAAACACACATCACAAAATCTTTAATTTGCCACTGGTAGCATATTAGCCAATAGTATTTTGAAACAATGGTAGGCACTTTATTTTGTAATGTAAAGATACAGGTCGTGAAAAAAAAAATTAACCCTTGAAGCATTAGGGTAAATGTAAAATATCAAAGCAAGTGCTATATTAAAAGCTTCACAGGAACTTGGAATGTATTTCATTGGTAAATTGCTTGCCTAGCATGCAAGAGGAGAGTGCTTGGTGTGTTACCCTCAACACACATACACACACATAGCGCAGCAGCAGCAGCTTCATAGAATATCTTTCACACTCATGTTGAGCTTGATGTGTCATTTCTTATTTCAACACTATCAACTGCATTGACCACAGCAATGTTAACACCATGGTTTATGACTTTGCTGATGGGATATATGTAGTCCTAAATAGAAATCTTAGTAACCCAGAAGAGAATAAGCAATAAAAATCTTAGGAGGTATAGCATTTTATAGCAAAATGTTAATGCTCCTTATTTATGCAATAAAATATGCAAATAATGAGTATTTAAAAAATAATTTAGGCTGAGACTTTTGAGCATGTAATAATTGTTACCAAGGTACTTTCCCTGAGACCATCAATATCCTTCAAAAAAGACACTTTAATGTTCTTTTTCTGGTCACTTAACTTTTTAATCTTTTGATCCCTTGTTGTCTGGAAATGCTTTTACTTCCTTATCATTTTTGATTGCCAGTCTTACTCCCATTTTTCTAGTGATTTTTACTCCTACCAGCAAAGAACTCAGTATTAGAGTCCTCAGAATAGGAACCCATATGAATCTAGCACTACAAAATTCAGATAACAAATTGAGACTTGAATTTGAATACATTCTTGTTAGATACACATCATTATACTGTTGTGCTAAACAATGCAGCTTTTTTAGTGGTCTAATGCAACTCTACCTTTTGTAAGTTCCTTGATAAATTTTATCTTTATGTTTGGATAGTATTTATGTTGTAGAATAATTAATATTAAGATAGCTAACTCCAGATTATGATTTCTGCTTGAACTTTAAAAAAAAACTTTTCACTGATTTTCTTATTTAAACACATACAAGTGTACATGAAGAGTTAAACTTATTATATTTTAAAAAAATAAAATTTTTAACAGATAAAGTTAATTTTCTTATTCACATACCCATACTTTTCCCTGTATTATAGCCAAGCAAACATACTTCAGATAAATTCTATTTAAAAGGGTATACTAATGTAAATTACATTAAACTATAATCCTAGTACTTACCAAACTGTTGATAAAAGATCATGATTTTAATTCTCATTAATTCTTTTACACTTTGACCAAGAATCTAGACCTTCCTGCCCTTTTTGCTTCCAACAAGATGGCATTTGTGGTTTATAAAAATGAGGTTGTCATGTATTTACAAACAGCACAGTATTGACACAGATGGGACAATCAGTTATAGGTTTACCTGTATACCCAGGAGCACAGAGACAGGTATGTCCACCAGTGCTGTTAACACAATTTTCTCCACCTGGACAAGCCTGGGTTTTACATTCATTTACATTCAATTCACACAAAGATCCATAGTATCCAGGTTCACAGTTACATAAAAATCTAGAGAAATGTAGAAAAATGAGAAATGATAAACAATTATATATATATATATATATATATATATATATATACACACAATTTATATGCAAATGTTAAATTAAAACTTTTGACTTAATTTAAATAAACAATAACATATCCATTTTGTTTTTTAATACAGAATTTTACTTCCTAAATATTTTTTTCTGCAAAAATATTTGTTACAGACATATTTTTAAAGAAATGGGTTGAATAAATAATTATTTAAGTTTGATAAATATTATTGACCTTAATTCTGTAACTGTGTTTTCTATGGTATCAGTATAAAACCTTCATCTATATTCTCTTTTGAAAGTATAAGATTACTCTCCTATAAGATAAGTGGTATTTTTCTGATATCAAAGCCTTCCAGTTAAAAATTTTTAAAGTCCCTTTATCAGCAACAACTTCATGAATGCTGAACCATACTGACAGCTGTTCGAAAATCAGATGTAATTCAATGGTTAAATATTAGGTTCAAATATCTACACTTGGTAGAGTATCAAAAGGGCATCAAAAGGTGATGCCTCTTAAATTGCCTTGCCATGAAGAAGTATTCATAGAAACTTCACATGAGTGATCCCTTCTTCAATCTCTAATTGTCCCCTCATTATCTTGTATATTGATCTCTGCTGATTCTGATTTTTCTCAAAATTAAGGACTAACAACAACAACAACAAAAAAAAAAAAAAAGAGATAATTTAACCTGTGTTAAACTCCACCTAAATTGATATATATAAATTAAAATATCAAAATAATTCCATAGATTAAATTTAATTGATAGGAAAAGTACACTTATCAAAAATAGATTTACCTAGTACTACATTTTAGATATGAAGTGTCACCTAAAAGCACATGTGTGAGACAATAAATGAAAGTTTAGAAGTGTAATGACTGGGTTTTAATAGGCTTAATCTAAACAGCCTGTTAGTCCACTGATGTGGATTAACTGAGTGGTAACTGTAGGCAGGTAGGTTGTGGCTACAAGAGGTGGGTTACCAGAGGTATGCCTTTGGGGTCTATATTTTGTCCCTGGTGAGCAGAGCTTCTCTGCTTCCTGATTGTCATGTTCTGTGCTGCTTTCCTCTTCCACAACTTTCCACCAGGATGTCCTGCCTCACAGTGGGCCCAGACCAATGGAGTTGGCTGTCTCTGGACTGAGACCCCTGAAAACCATGAGTCCCAAATAAATTTTTCTCTTCAAATTCTTACCAGTTCTTTTGATCACATCAGTGAAAAAGCTGCTGAAACACAGTTTGCTTCTCTTTTAGAAGTCTAGATAAAGAGGTTTTACTGAGTTCCCCCATAATGCTTTTGAGCCAGATTTTATTCTGATTTTCTGAGGAAATTCTAACATCATTTTATAACCACCAGCATTCTACTATTCCCATGCTCCTCTTTTACTCATTTGATACACATTAATTGATTGTCAGACATTTGTCATGCACCCAAATTCAAGTGCAAGTAAAGCTTGGATTGCTTTTAAATGGATTTTTTTTTTTTTTTAAACAGGGTCTTACTATGTTGCCCAGGCTGGTACTGAACTCCTGGGCTCAAATAATCTTCCTGCCTTAAACTTTTAAACAGCTGGGTCTACAGATTCATGCCACCTTGCAGATATTTGCTTGCTTTTGAAAGTGTTATAAGAAGATTAGAAATATACACACTCACACATTGCAGAAAGCAAATGTCACTGGAGACAGGTTTGAAGCATGAAGAAAGCACAGCTAACTGCTAGTGAAGGTATCAAAAAAGATGAATCATAATGACCGTGGGTTCTTTGTATCAGGTGGACAGAAGGCAAAATTGCATGTGCAGTGTCATGTAGATGTAAAAGAGAACCATATTTCTCAAGATCTCTATGTAGTTAAGGAATGGATGTAATCACTAATTCAAATACTATGAATCCTTGAATTTATGTTCAAACAATGAAAAGTCTTCTCCTTGCTAATATATCACTATCTAGTGTGAGATGATTTAATGAATCTATTAAATGGCTTACTAAGCTGAAAGTATGCTTGTTAGGATTTGATTGCTAGTATGTGTTATCAGTGAATTAGGATGATTCTAGTGAATCTCAGAGTAATTCTCAGGAATAATTCTCAGGAATTATTCATAGAAGTCTCAGCAGTAACAAGTGAAAGGCATCTTAAAAAATGATTTGTTTTGTATATTGATAAATTTAAAAATGTCACATTACTACAAAACAATGGTTTTTATTTCAGTGTCTGCATCCCCTGTATAAACTTTTGATAATTCTACATCTCCAGAAGTTCTGAAATCTACTCTCTAGGTGGAATATTGAATATTAGGAAAAAAATTAGGAATATATATTTTCTCAATGATAGACTTATTTTTTTTTAAAAAAATTGGTTGTTGATAGACCTTTATTTTATTTATTTATACATGGTGCTGAGAATCGAACCCAGTGCCTCGCAAATGCCAGGCAAGTGCGCTACCACTGAGCCCTAGTCCCAGCACCTCAATGATAGACTTATGATGATCATGACTTGTTTTATCAAAATATTTTGTTCACTTACAAAATTCCCCCCTTTCATTTTGAAAAATAAGAAAATAATAAAATCCCTTGACTTTTTGTATCCTGTTTTCTCTTCTGTGGATTTTGAAATGTTTCTCTGGGGCTTATGAATACCATAAAACTGCAGCTATGAATCAACTTAAAAACAGGAGCTGCTCTCCTTTCATCTTTCTCAACTGAGTCAATGACCTCTATGCTGTCGCCAAATGATGTTTTTCTAGCCCATCATTTGTTCTTCTTTTGTTACTTGACATTTTACTCTTGGAACCATCTTTTCCTTTTCCTGCATTCACACATTAAATCAGCGTAGGCATATCTATACAGACTCACAGATTTCCATTCTTTCAATGCATCAAATATATAACTACCATAATTTATTTCATGATGAATTTGTTTGGGATATGAATATTGGTATCCTCATCAAGTGGTTTCTCTTTCCTTTTGACACATTTCCATCATTCTGTGACACTCTTTCTAACATAAATATTCCAGGTTTGTTTTAATACATTCCTGGTCCTAATTCTAGATGAGCCATTTGTTAAGGAATTCCTGGCTTATTTAAGTGTGTAATATTATTTAGAAACGAAGATATTTGATATGTGTATTTTCATATGTATGGATACATATAGCTACATATGCTGAAATATATAATAGTTTAGTTTTAGTTTTTATCTGAATAGATTTTTAAAGTATGTATAAAGAGATTTTTATTCTCTCAGCTGCCCAGAATTCTTTTTCATTCACTTTTCAATTCGAATTTCCTTCATATTCATAACCTTTTGGTTATGTTTATAGTTTTTACTAAATGTTATTATTTGCCTACATATCCTTTCTTCTAATATACCTAAATTAATGTAAAAATGAGCCATTCTGAAAATTATGCTTTAATTTTTGCTTCTGTTTTATTTATACATTTATTTTGTATGGCAAATTGAACCCAGAGTTGCTTAACCTCTGAGCCACATCTCCAACATTTTCTATATTTAATTTTGAGACAGGGTCCCGCTAAGTCGCTTAAGGCCTCTCTGGGCTGCTGAGGCTGGCTGTGAATTCACAATACTTCTTCCTAAGGCCCAGGAGCCACTGAGATTACAGGTGTGTACCACTGCACCCAGCTTGGCTTTTGTTTTTAAAGTTGATTTTAGAATATACACATGCATGTGCAAACACACACACACACTGCAAATTTACAAACCTTAGTTGTCAGTATACAGACAACTATGCAAAGGATTTTTTATGTTTATGAATCATAATAATCATTTTATCCAAGAATGCATCACTTCAACTTCAGTATGTTCTTTCGTCTTTTCAGTTTTGGTCAAGACCATTACTAATCTCTCCTATTTTCTAAACCACTTTTTCAGTCTGAAACTCTTTAGCACTGCTTAAATGCACTTCATTTTTCAAAAAAAGTAAGTTCCAAGCATAATTAAAGATTGATAATGTACAGATGACTGTTCAACTGAAGTGTGGAGTATGCCTGCTCTTTTATTAGTGGTTCCAAATACTCTCAGGATTCTAGGGTCAATTTTAAAGATTTCTGAATATCATCTAAAATTTTATAAAGCTTAACAAACAAAAATCCACAGACCCATTATTGGCAGCAATCCCAATAAAACACATAGTTTACAGGAAATATTTAACTGACTCTATTCTCATCTCCCACCATGATATACAACGTGAGGGCATATATTTTGAGAAGGAAATATTTACTGCAGAACAGCATTTACCTTGAATTTCTGGGTCTAGTCTTTCCCAGAAGAAGTAAAATACAGGTTTCCTGTCTCCTTCCCCCTTCTTTTATGATCTACTCTCTTTCTACTCTTTGGTAATAAGGGAGGCAAGCACAAGACTGAACGTTTGCAGCATTCTACCATGCCTGTTAACCCGGCCCTTTAAAATAATAATGAATAAAAGTGCATAGAGTATGTCTGATGGCTTCTCACCAAATCTCTCCTACTGGCTAACATGGACAATCCATCCAGTTTTGGCATAGTTTTGCTTTCATTAATACCTGCTGAGGCTCCCTTTATGCTTCACATACCATTTGAGGTTAAAGGAAAAATAAAAGTGAATCTTCATTTTTGTTAATGTCTTAAGTGATTCAAATTTGTAATAATTATTTCATTTTACATTATAGGTTCCTAAAACATTTTTTTTCTTTTTAGAAACACAATTTTAACAACTTAAATACACATATATAAAACATCCTACATTCCAAGAAAACAATTGAGATGATGAAATATTTATTTTTGATGAAATTAAAATTCTAACTCAAATGCATGACTTTTGCTTCAAAAATTTTAGGAGAATCAAACTTAAACCTAATGTCAAAGTATGTAAAATCTTTATTTTATTTTTAATTGGATAAACATGTTTTTTCAAACATACTTTTGTATGCTTTCAGATATCTTTTCAAAATACTTTTCTAGTTACTGAGATGCATTTGAACAGATGAATATTGAGGAAAATCCAATGCATAAAGTAGAGATAAGGAAGAGTAAATATGACTTACCTGAAATGATATTGCCACAATAAAAGATTACATAGAGCAAAATAGAAGATAATCACTTGGATGTTTAAGTCCTAAAATTATCTTATGTTTACATTTTATGTACATCATTCTTTTATATTATTTGAAGAATTAATAAGTAGAAGAATTATTCTTATATTTCTAGAAAGCTGAGTTATTAAAAATATAATCACTACACAGATTAAATATTACAAGAGCCAAGATGTAGCATAGATTTTTTTTAAAGAATTTTTATTTAAAAATCTGTTTGCCATAAATTTAATCTATGTTTATTTTAATATATAATTTTACTAAATATTGTAAAAAAAAACTATAGAATATCACTCATGAAACTTTCTTTTTTTCAATTTATTTATTTATTTTTTTGGTACCAGGGATTGAACTCAGGGGCACTCGACCAGGAAGCCACATTCCCAGCCCTATTTTGTATTTTATTTAGAGACAGGGTCTCACTGAGTTGCTTAGCGCCTTGCTTTTGCTGAGACTGACTTTGAACTCACAATCCTCCTGCCTCAACCTCCCAAGCCGCTGGGATTACAGGCGTGCACCACCCCAACCAGCTCACTCATGAAACTTTCTGATAAGAAATTTTAGCTTTTGTTAAAGCAGTTCAAATTTTGAAAAAAAAAAAAAGTAGTTCAAATTTTGAAATTCATAATAAATCTTAAAGCATTTAATATTTTTCCTTTATGATACTATTCTACTACTCTTCTCTGCATTTCTCATTCACAGTACTTTATATTAATAAGTATGTTTTAGAATTCAATTAATCTATCTTTGCAAATGGATAGATATTCTTAGGTTAAATTTTTTGAACTTAAATGTAAATAATCCTTCAAATAATATTTTAAACGTTTGTGTTTAGGCTTTTCATGCTTAAGACATGCTGTAAATATTATGGCTTGCATATTTTAATTTTTAATGAATATAGACATATCTTAATATATAAAATATAAGAAATATAGTAATTTGAAAATTTGTATATGGCAAAACCCATCAAATTTAATATTAATCTAAGAAAATACTGAATATGCAATGAGATGCATAGTTTATTTTGCTTGTTTTAATTGTATTAGAGTCCTTCTAAAATTTTTAAACTAACAAATAGTATTCATACATATTTCTGGGGTACACTATAATAACTCAGCACACATATACAACATGTAATAATTAAGTCAGGGTAATTAGAATTTCTGTTTTCTCAAATATTTTCATTTCTATATGTTAGGATTACTTGGATTTTTTTAGGTATTTGGAAACATACAGATATTTGTTGTGGAATGTGTTCCCTTATTGTACTATAGAATACTTGAACTAATTCTCCTGTCATCTAACTTATATCCTTCTTCCCTCCTGCCTTTCTCATCTTCTATTGGCCACTCTTCTACTCTCTACTTGTATAAGATAACCTCTTTAACTCCAGTAATGAGTGAGAATGTGTGATGTGGTCCAAGATACCAACTGAAACATTCAGACAATGTTAATGACTAGATTATTCAATGTTCTAGAGAGTGTTAATATTCCATTTTCAAAATTATATAGAAAAAATAAACATAATTACCAGAGATAGAAATGTCAACACCAAGGATCAATGATTCCGTTTCAATTGATGTAACTACGAATAACACTATGGCTGGTACATTTGGAGAAATAGTTGAAAACCTTATATATAATCTAATTATTATAATCATTGATAAGACAAAAAATAAATAATCCAATTATTTATGACCAGTAGAATGCTAAAAACATTGCTGGCATATATGAAATATTCTATAAAACTTGAAAATGAGCAACAGACATTATATAAAACTTTTCATTGAAAAATATTTTTCACAAGACTGGAGAAAATTATTTCACATATGTGAATATGTACATGAAAGAAAAAATTTAAAAGATTACAGACAAATAATTAACACAGTAAATTACAGGGAAAATGATAAACATAAATTCAGGTTACTCAATATAATTAATTGGGTAGGATGGAGGAGGTTGTACTTAGGGATAAGCACAAATGTATCAGTAAAGTTCAGCTTCCTAAGTTGCATAATGGGTATATGTGCACTCACTTTATTATTTGTTAAATTGCACACTTGCAATCATTGATTTAATGAAAAGTAGTTTCTAACCTGTTTTCAAGATCCACACATGTTCCATTATTTTTGCAAGGCTTAGAGGAGCACTCATTAATTTCTGTTTCACATAGAGGTCCAGAAAACCCGGGTCTGCAAACACATCTTTAAAACAACACAAAAAAAGAGTAGTAACTGTATTAGTATAAATATAAAGAATTAAAAACTTCAACTGATTGTAGCATAGCTACTTTTTAGTAGTCACATGTGTTGCTTAATTTGTTAGTTGAAATTCTAAACATTTATCCTGATATATTCAGACACATAAACAGACATCTAGGTTTTTGTTTGTTTTTCTCACCTGAAATTGTTTATCTCATCTTCACAGTCACCATAATTCTGGCAGGGAAGAGAGAGACACTCATTCTTATCAATTTCACACTGTTCACCTTCAAATCCTAAAGGAGAGATGAAGTGGGTGTGGATGAGCAATTGTTGCAATAGAATGTGAAGCTTCAGAATCTGTGAACAGGAATCCAGGCAATATGTTCTGATGGAAATTTAAAAGAAGTAGAAGAAACAACTTTATTTCAGACTTCTTATACAACTATCAAAATAGTATGTGAATAAAATTACACCACTGTATATATTAATGAGATCAAACAGAAGAATCAAAAGACGATGCTCTACTTAATCTCCTGGAAATGTACAGTCGTGGCAAATATTGCTATTGTTTTATAAGGTATTTAAATGTTTGAACAAGAAGGACTGAAATGATCTGGAAAGCAAATGAATTAATTTGATGACCAATCTTCAAGTAAAATTGAGCTTCAATGATCAAATTTATTCAAGACAGTTAGCAGATGTGGCAAATTATTTAATTGCCTTTCACATCCAAGTGATTCAAAGAAAACAAATTATTGTGATTCATAGCTGCATAATCAGTCATCCATTTAAACACTTGCCAGTTATATTAAAAAATAAAAGTGAAAGAAAGTTATGTAGACCAATAAGAGAGGCAATTATAATGATAGCAATACATCCATATCTGAAAAAATGTCCATAACTCATCCCTTTTAAAACTATAATTAAATATTTTATTATTCATAATGACCATTTAAACAATTATTTCCATGGTCATTTAGTAACAAAATATATACTTAGTCTAATGATTTTTAGTACTTTTTTCTATTGTTATTTTAAAAATATATGGAACAAAATGATTTTCCTTTCTCTTGCTTTTCCATTGATAAAACTAGGACTGAATAATTGTGGTAACATAAATGTCAATATTCATTGGGGTTCATTTAGTTTGAGAAACATAGGGTCACTCAAGTTACTTTGAGGAAACTATTGCTCTCATATACATAGACTAGGGTTTAAACTGAGATGTATCGGAAGGAGAATGTGGTCTAGTTACCAGTGAGTGACTGCTTTCCTCTCATAGCTCTCGTTCTTATTTCTTCTCATATAGCTTCTGTTTCCATCACAACTACCTCTCCATGTTCAAAGCTTTAGATCATCAGTAATGTTTGTGTGTGGATGATACAGCACAACTTCCTTGATCACTCCCTCTATATCCTGACACAACAGCATCAGCATCTACTGCTGGGAAAATTGCCCTCCGTATTTTCTCAGATTTTCCTGTGGAACATGGAATAGACCTGCTTTCTCTTTTCACAAACACATCACAAGTCATGGTCATTCTCTTCCTCTGTGGTGTATATCATCAGATAAAACTCTAAACCTTTCTCCCATTGGAGTTGGTCAGGGAGGATGGTATGGCATCTTGTAAAATCTGGCTGCCTCTTTACAGAGAACATAATATGGAAAATTAAAAATTAATTATTTAAAAGAAAACAAAAGGAGTAAAAGAAATTCAGTACAGATACAGCAAATAGAACACAAACGGCAAGATGGCTAACTTAAAGCTACACATATCAATAATCACATTAAATATAATTTATAAACACTAACAAAAAGGTAAAGAGAGATTAAATAAAATACAAGAAGCAACTCAATGATATCTAAAGGAAATTTACTTGAACTGTAAAGAAGATGAAGGTTAAAAGTAGAAAGGTAGAATGAAGATGCTTCAAGAAGCACTAATTATAGAAGAACTGGAGTATTTATGGGACTACGTAGCCTTCAGGGCAACTTTTCTTCACTTTCAGAGCCTTTATGTTAACTTCTGAAGTTATGGGCTTATAATTCATTAATATGCTAGATTTTGTATCTTTAGTGTCAAAATAAAATTGACATGAAATTTTCCTAGTTAACATGTTTCTCCTCTTTTAAGTGAGCAAGTTATTATTGATACAACTTCACCATTCTGCAGTCACCATTCCTGTTTTTTATATCTAAGTTGTAAATGTCATAGTAGATATAAAGTCCTTATATTTTCTGAGGGTGTTCAAGTCTTTAAGTATTTTATTGTAGTTGAAATTTTTTTTTACATGTTTAAGATTTACAAAGTTGGATGCATTTTAGCATCCCTCTTTTCAGCAAGATTAGTTGTTGTTTTTGTTTGTTTGTTTGTTTTGGCACTGGAGCTCAGAGGCACTGGCTGACTAAGAAACATCAGTAATCCTTTAGATCTCAATAAGGCTGATGAATCAGAACACTCAGAACCTGAGTCAAGAATAGCTTACAGGATAACCTGTTTTCTATGATTTTGCCTTATTCATTAAGCTTGACATTTCTTAGATAGAGTCTTGTTAGATAGAGTTTTGTAACATGTCAATGTGCTGGAGAAAATGAGATTGCTGAAATGCAGTAGACATTTGGAAAAAACATAATGTAAATATGGACAGCATTCAAAATGAGCCAAAATTTTACTAAGGAAGCTCACTTTTTAGAGACTTTAAAGACATGAGATTTGTACATACTTAGTCTAAAACTAAACATTTAATAGTCCATAGTATTAAAGTTTAAATTTGCTTGTGAGAGGAGTACTTGTTTTGAATATATGCAGTTAGAGATAAAAGGCTCTCCAAATAGAAAGTACAGTGAATTATTTATTTATTTATTTATTTTTAATTTTTTTTTTTTTTTTTTTTTTTTTTTTTTTTTTTTGGTGTGTGTGGAGGTATTGGGGATTGAACCCAGGGGCACTGAACCACTGAGCTACATCCCCAGTCCCATTTTGTACTTTATTGAGAGACAGGTCTCACTGAGTTGCTTAGTAATTTGTTATTGCTGAGGCTGGCTTTGAAATCTGGATCCTCCTGTCTCAGCCTCTGGTGCCACTAGGATTACAGGCGTGCACAACTATCTCCCAACTATAGTAAGGTTCTTGTTGTTTACAAAAAGAAAGGCATTCTCCGAGGAGCAAATGGGTATTTTCTTCATTTTTTTTCTTTAACATCATACCTGTGTTTTTCTATAGTAAATGAAAATGAATGGTTAATACGTAATACTATTTTATCTGGTATGCTGGCACACACACCTATGATCTCAGTGACTTAGAAGTTGAAGATCACAAGTTCAAGGCCAGCCTCTAAAATTTACTGAGACCCTATCTCAAAATAAAACGTCAAAAAGGGTTATAAATGTAGCCCAATACCAATATAACAACTGCAATAACAATGTTTTTATACTTTCCAACTCCTTCAAAACATGGGAAATTAGTTAGTAAGGTTACTAGTAAAATCTAGGATCTACACCAATTCAGATTACACATATCATTTAAGAAACTATTTAATATAGTCTTTCTAAAAAATTCAGGCTTTTGAATTGGATTATATAGAAGAGATGGTATTGAAGAAGTACATTATCAAAGGAGATTTGCATTAAAGGTTGTAAAGAAGCATTTTATCATTGTGGACTACAGTTTTAACGATTCTCACTTTAGATGTGATACAAGTTGGAGTAATTTAAAATGAAAATAAATGGAGAAAACAAGAGTGTAAGGAAAGGAAAAGCAGACAGAAGCAAGGTGCAGAGGCACAGCAAAAGCTGCTCTCCTGAGCTGCTAGATTTATTTATTTCAATAGGTTACTTTAGGTCATTGGCATCATTAGTACCTATTGTTCATTGTTACTACTACTCAGGTTATAGACTTAGCAACATTATGCAGCCTATTTCTCAGTTACATACTAAGTTGCATTCTGCAATGTTAGGAGCTTTGTGTAGATCTCAAGAAAGTTCATTGTATAAAGTTACTGTTATGTAGACAGATTTGGGCTCAGTGAAACACTGTGGTTGTCTAACAAGAGAGTTCCTTTATTCCCAGAATAAAGGAAGTAAAAGGCTTAGTAAATACCCAGAAGCTGAGTATCTGAAATCAAGGTCGAGGTTGATAGACTCTATCTAGTACAGAGCCTCCTCACAAAGGACATTACCATAGCAGGTAGGCATTGCACATGTATTAGTTATCTTACTAATTGCTGGGAGAAACTTCAGAATATTCCAAGTATGGAAAACAGGGTTCCTGTTACCCCTTGGCAGTTTGCTCACCAGAGGAACCCTGCCTTGTGTTTTTCCACAGCCAGAATCCTTACACAAGAGTATATCACGATATGTATTCCAATAAGGTGGTTAAATATCACATATTTAAATGTAAAACTAAGGATGATAAAATTATTTTCAAAAATATTATTTATTTCTTAATTAAAAATCTAATTTAGCCAGATTTTAAGATTTTATAAAAACAAAAACACTGAATTCTTTCTTAACAAGTCAGTTTTTTTAAGTTTGTTGTTTTACTTAAAATATTTTAATGTAAATGCTGTTATTTACCAAAGTAACTAATTTTTGAAAATAAATGTGATGGTTTTGCTTATAAACTGAGATAAAATTCAAAATAAACAAATTATCATTCATAAAAGAATATTAGAAAACAAATATATTTCAAAAATAGAATTATTTTAAATGTTTAACTGTATACACATACATACTTGCACTATAGAACACATTCACATGTTTTATCTAAAGTCATCTTTATTCCCCTAATCCTCATGTGGATTTTACATTTTTTTTTAATTTTTTTGCCTAACACTTGAATTTGAACCCAATTTATTTATCTTCTCTCATTTCACTTTTCCATTCACTGTATATGTTAGCTATTACTCTTTTGGCTATTTATGATGTAAAGAAAATGCTATCTTTAGACAGGCTATAGATTTATTGGCAGCTTAGCTGGGAGGGATATCTGAGTATTCACAGAATTGATAAGAAAGAAAGAAAGAAAGAAAGAAAGAAAGAAAGAAAGAAAGAAAGAAAGAAAGAAGGAAGGAAGGAAGGAAGGAAGGAAGGAAGGAAGGAAGGAAGGAAGGAAGGAAGGAAGGAAGGAAGGAAGGAAGGGAAAAGAAAGGAAAGGAAAGAAAAGAAAAGTTATAGGAACCACTAGAATTCCTTCTTTTCAAATAGTGCTACTTCCATACAGATGTCTGCATACAGGCAACATGGCAGTTGACTGCACCAACTTAAAAATTATCTCAGAAGTAGAAAGACCCTACTCTCAGCATCAATTCTAAGGAAAATTTCAGAGTGTTAATATTCTAATCACATGATCAGACCTAAATCAATATTTCTGCCAAAGGGATGGTGTTTGCTATATACCTTAGCTTGGGTTCTTTCAAAAGAAGAATCAGAAATAATAATATGCATACAAGTTGTCTATTTTAGAGACAATTCCTGGAATTATTACAAGGGAGTGATGAATAAAACAGAGAAAGGAGGAGTGCTTAATGAGCATGTCATTGAAATGGGCAACGTGTCATTGTTGAGGTTTTGCTTGCTGGAGAATGATTTAGAAATCATCTAGAACTACCTTAGGCCTTTCTGTGGTGCTGTAACAGAATACTTGAAACTGGATAATGTATAAATAACAGATGTATTTCTTATAGTTCTGAAAGTTGGAAAGACTTGCATATCACTAGGTCCTTCTTGCTGCATTAACCTACATCAGAAGGCAGAAAAACTAAAGGATATTTCGTACATGCAGGCAAGAGAGAGAAAAACAAACAAACAAACAAAAAAAAAAAAAGAAAGAAAGAAAAAGAAAAAGAAAAAAAGAGAGAGGGAAGAATTTTAAATCCAATCCTCCTTCAGAAACCCACTCCTGCAATAGCTCATCCATTTCTGTGGAAGTAACATTAATCCACTCTTGAAGGTAGAACCTTTGGAACCCAACCATATCTCAGTACTGTTGCACTGGGGACTCAGTTTCTAACATAGATAATTCTGGGAACACATTTAAATCATAGAAACTACACAACTCAGAGTTTTTCACACTGAACAAGAAAGCTGAGTACTCATCCACAAATCATCCTTGTGTATTTTCCTGCCACAATTTCAGAACCTCTTACTGTATTGGACTTTCAGGTTGGTTAATTTGTATATCTCGCCCTTAAAATTTACATTTCTTGAGGATATGTCTTTGCCATGTTTAATTTCTCTAGAACCTTTCTCAAGAATTTACATGTCATAAGAGACCACGATATTTGTTGAGTCAGTTAATAAAGGATAACATTTTTAGATTTCCAGTATGCTACCAGCAAGTAATTACAAGACTGATGTATGTGATATGTAGATAATACTTTTGAAAATAAAAATAAATTTTGTGTACTATAAAATAAATTTTTAGTAGCATAAATTGATTGCACACTAAATAACCAAAACTAACACTATTAGGGTGTCAAATCCCATTTGTTTCTAGGAATCTTACATAATTGTATTTACTGTTGTATGTGCTATATTTTAGTTAATAAAAAACTGATTCTTTTCAATCACAGATATTTCTTCATACAAATAACATACTATATAAAACAAACCTGTATTAAGTTATTACTTCTGCTTGCTTCTTTGCCTACCTATTTTCTGCTACAAAATACTCATTATGCATACAAATCAAATTAACTCAACTTAGTTCTAATCAAAAGATAGAAGCATTGTCCTGACTTTCTCTAGCAAAACATGATCACAACAGTTTTGGTATTTTTATTATCATAAATTTTTTAAGATTCTCATGTTGCATGAAAATAAATTAGATTATTTGCACTATAACTTTCTGTCAAACTAACCAAAATAGTTTACCTCCTGAGGAGTAAGTTTGTCATAAATTCAAAGGACTTCTACTTGGTGGTTTTTCAGGGTGTATCAGAATGCCATTTACAGTTATCTACATGTAGTTACATAATTACTCTAGATCTAGAATTTTATGTATGTTCATACTTAAATGATGATAGACCCTTGGAACCCTTAAGTTTCAGTTTTGTTTTGTTTTGTTTTGTTTTTAATGTCCTGCCATTTTTTTTTATCAGCTGACACAACAATTTGCAAAAAGATCCAATAGGGCTTCCATATCCCATATCTGTAGAAGATGTTGTCTTATGTTTCCTTGTTATGTCTCACAACTAAACTGATCAGGGTAACTTCAAGTGAATTTGGGGAATAGATAAAGACATATACACAGAAAGTGCCTTTTCTTTGGGTTCAATGACAGCTCCTAAGTTGCAGCTCCCACAAGGGGGACAAGGCAGGCAAGAAAGAGAGTGAGGAGAACATGCTGAACCCTTTTATTGGGTAGAAGGCATTCAAATGTGGCAAGGGGTCAGGTTTCAGGGGATTGAGTCTAGCTTTCTGATGTTTTTGCTGTCAGCAAGTTGATTGACATCTAGGAAGGCATGCCCATCTCATGTGCTGTGTGGGGATCATAGGCAGAGCAAGGGAAAAGACCCTTAAGTTGCCTGCCCAAACAGAGGGGCAATGTCTGTTCAGTCCACCCTGTGTGTTCAGTGCTCATAGTTGACACACACACAGTCCATGGCTGGCTTGCCACATCTCCACATTCTCATCACTCAGGGCTAAGGGGCCCTCGGTTTCTATGTGGCAGTTCCCGACATTTCCTTATACTTTTAATTTTGATACCTGTTAAAATGGAATTTGACCCTTTCCTTAAGAAAACCTATATCTTTAATGATAGCTTTCAGGTAAACTTATTTAATCTTAAATAAAACCTATAAAAGCAACTCATTGCATAACTTCTCATTTTAGTTTTCTAAGGTTATACTTTTTAAAGCAATGTGAGTCTTTAGTTTTGATCTATTCCAGAGTTTGAATTACTAATGAAACTGGTGTTTTTAGATGACACTAGATTCCCTATTTTACCAAATTTCCTTCTGAGTTCTTGTCTCGCAAATTTGAAGAATAAAATCCATTGACAAAAATGAAAGGTAAGAGTAAGTGGAATAAGATTCATTTAGGTGAGAAGAGATTGGAACCTTGAGATATGGGAGGGGGCCAGATAGTAGAAAAAACCCTTTAGATGTGCTTGCTTAGGTGCTTATATGGTTTGGGGTAGAGCGTGGAGAAAAATCTGTTAAACAGGCATTGAAAAAGTATTGACTGTGTCTTTTATACTGAATTTTAATCTTTTCTTTGAGTCTGATCTGGATTCACTTTCAACTTCCATTTTTTAGCCTCTCTAGAAAAAAGGAGTTGGCTGAAATGTTCCCACAGGTGAGCCTCAAAGACTTTTACCTTTGAAATTCACCTTGATGGTGCCAATTAATATCTCTACTAGTTAGTCTCTGGGTGTGGCCTCTGCGTTTGAATCAGACCCTAGTTGGGGCCCACTGCCTGACCATTATCTATTCTTACTCACTAATGGCAATATTAAATAGGCATTATTAGAGCAGTTAGGACTGATTTAGAGAAACTCACTCAGTCCAAAGAATTTACTAACCTAGTCATATTTCCTTGGAATTCTTGGTATGAAATCTCAAGGAAGAGCTGATTTTACTTCTTAAAATAGTTAAATCTAATTTACCTCAAGATATCTCTGTGATTCCTCAGGTGAATGGGAGGTATTATTGCTAATTTGATACAAGTTTTCATGATATCTCAGAACTTATTTTTCCCTCACCCAAGAGCAGTAAATGAACCTTATTGTATAAAATATTAGCTGTATTTATAAATTTCAAATTAGTGATCAAACTATTAGGATTTGGGAAAATAAGATGAGTAATTATAACGTCCTTCCTCAATAAATATTTATCTAATATTTCTATTCTGAGAAAGTAAGTAAAATGGATAAAGTAACATAGAAAAATCCTCCCCAGTAAATTAGCTCTTTCATTAATATTGAAAACTTTCTCAAAATTTTTTACTTTTTGTCTTTAAGAGGAAAATTATTTATTTTAATTATGTGCTTCATAATTACAGAGGTTTTCTGTAAAATTAAATGTTTCCTTTATATTTGTTCTCCTCTATCTTGCTGTTTCTGTCTCATTGCTGAAAAATAATTTTTTGTGTACTCTAAAAAGCCTTTGTCATTAAAAATAAAATCAAGCCCACAGGGTGGCGCTGGCTTGTAATACTAGCAGCTCCAGAGGCTGAGGCAGGAGGATCAGGAATTCAAAGCCCTATTCAACAAAAGTGAGGTGCTAAACAACTCAGTGAGACCCTGTCTCTAAAAAAAAAAAATGACATAACAAATAGGGTTGGGGATATGGCTCCATGGTCCAGTGCCCCTGAGTTCAATACTAGATAGCAAAACAATAACAACAACTAAACAAAATCAACCAGCTAACAAAAAAAAAAAAAAAAAAAAACATTATTGATAGTTTTTCAGTTTCTAAATCCAGTTCCTCATAGGGCCCCAAAACTTCTGTCATGTACAAAGTTCCAAGGACTTGCCCTGATATTCTTAAAATTGATTACCTATATCTTAAAGAAGATCTCAAAGGTTTTTCAAAACAAATGGGAAAAAGTGTTGAATAAGATATTTCATTCACTGTTATAGTCTAATCTGGCTTTTTAAAAACAGAATGCTAAATAATTAATTGCCTTTATCTTGAAGGGACCCCATTAAGACTCAGTAATAGGGAAAGAGAGATGAACTCATAGGTAAACAATAGAAAATAGATTATAGTTATAAACTGCTAAATGGAATATAGTTTTTGCATTTGCTAATGACATACTCCAGTTACTCTGCAAACCTTCCATGAGCTTGTGTTTTGCTAAAGTGTTCCTAGTGAAGATGGTAATAACTCTGGAGTATCAGTCTTCTGTATGGCTTAATTCAGGAACTCAAATAAAACCCCTTGATCTACTCATATTTCCTTACATAGGATCTTTTTAATGGAACAAAATGATCACCAAAATCACATGATGGCACATAAGCAATCAAAGCATGAAGACCTGATAATTTTAGATAACTTCAGAACAAATGTCACATGGAATCATTTGATTATTCTATCTTGGGCTTACTCCTACCTTTAACTAATTGTTATTGTCAAGAATAGTATAAGACTCTTCAGGAAAGAGAGGTTGTTACCAAAGGAGAGATAATTCCTGAAAGAGACAAAGTAAAGAAAGGAAGGAAGGAAGGAAAGGATGGGAAAAAAGAAAGAGTTAAAAAGCATTAATCTCTGGCTGTGCACCATGGCTGTAATCCCCGAGGTTCAGGAGGCTGAGGCAGGAGGATTGCAAGTTCAATGCTAGCCCCAGCAATTTAGGGAGGCACTAAGCAACTCAGTGAGACCCCATCTCTAAATAAAATATAAAATAGGGCTAGAGATGTGGCTCAGCAGTGGAGTGCCTCTGAGTTCAATCCCTTGTTCCCCCCACAAAAAAAGCATTACTCTCTTTTCCCAATGTTATATGGGTTAAATTTTTAGATATATATTTTACAATATGTTTTTAATGCTTGAATTTTAGTTCTAATTTTGAGTCATATGCTCAACCTATTCCCCAAGGAACTCTTCCTTAAAGATAAGGGCAATAATTATTTATTCTTTTGTCCAAACACTCCAGATTAACCTCTAACACTGAAAAGTAAATATCTTATAGGTTTCTTCTCACCCATTCTTAACCAGCCATTATTCCATAGGAACAATGCATGAGTAAATAAACATTAAGACATACATAAGTTTTACCTTCTCTACAAAGGCAATGATGACTTCCATCTGCTGAAGTCAGGCATGTTGCATTGTTTCTGCAAGGCTCATTGAGTAGATCACAGGGGTTAGAGTGCTGATGGCAAAATTGTCCAGTATAAAAGGGTGGGCACAGGCATACAAATTGCCCAGGGATGGTAGATTCATGACAGAGAGCTCCATTCATGCATGGGTCAGAATCACATTCATTTATTTCTTCACTACAGTTTTGTCCGGTCCATCCAGGTGCACATTCACAGCTGAAATAAAAATTTCAGGAAATGTTAATGGTATTTTTTCAAGTTTATCTCATGCACTTATTGTGTTGCACCAAACTATGTGGTATTTTAAACTTATAACAGGATTAATAAATTATACATAGTTGAGAAACATTGTTTACCTAATTTTCCTGGAACATTTTAGTGTATTTTACTATCAAAGTGACTATATTGACTGAAATAAGATTTAAGATGCATTTAGTTAAATTTCTAACATAGGCATCTGAAATATATCAGATTATGATTATTGAGCTGAATTACCAATTGAGCACATTTTCCCCACCATTTCGTTAATGTAAAATATATTTTTTTTTACAGATAAGATCACTTTTTATAAGCCTGAAATGAATTCAATGTCCTTAGCAATATGTGATTCTTGTAATCACCAGAACTCTTAATAAAGTTCTCCTTTAAACATCTATGTTTGGTTTCAATTTTTTATTGGCTTACTCACTGAAATATTTGACATATTTTTAAAAATATTTTCCCAACTGGTACTGGAATAATGTGAAAAACTGAATAGAAAGTAAATAATTAAAAATAAAAGCATTTGGATCTTGTCTGCATCTTACTGACTCAGTCTACCCCTCAACCACCCAATATGTACCTTAGTCTTCAAATGCCAATCACCTTTCATCAAACTAGCCTAGTTCTGCTCCTAAGAGCAAGATGATTCTAACAGCGCAGAGAAGGTTTTTCACATGAAATATTATTCACATAAGGTGAATGAATATGCTGTAATGAAACCAACAGATGGAGAATAGATGCTTAGATTGTTCACCAACTAGTTAAGTGGAAGTCAATCACAAACTGTACTTGCATTCAGAGATAGAAGTTGAATCAATTTGTGAGAAATGTAGAATTGCCTTCTTGAGTAACTGTACAATTCAGGCAAGTAATAAATCATGAAAAGAGGCAGAGGAGACATCTAAAGATCTTTTTCAGAGAAAAAAAAATTCATTATTGACAAATTTGTATTGTTGTATAAGTCATAAGGAATACCGGGAAGCTGAAACTAACTCTCTGGCTTAATTGATAAGAAACATTGTGCTTAAAAGATGAGGGAAGGAAAGAAAGGTAGGAAGGAAAGAAGATGGAAGGAAGAAAGGAAAGAAGGAAGGAAGGGAAGGGAATCACCAAATTTAACTTTTTCAAAGCACCAGAAATATTATGACCCTTTTGCATCAATAAATGATGAAAGTGAAAAAAACAGTGAAAGGAGATAATTGCATGAATGGTTTATACCAGCATCTGAAATTGAACCCTTAAGTAGATATAACAGCCATTGAAATAAACTAAAATGATAAAAGTTAATGCTCACTAGTTCATTAAGTGTATTAGATTTTACACCTAATGCCGCAGTCCGGCTGCAGCAATGTTAGAGTCTGTAAACAAGTCAAAATAACACCTGGCATTTTGCCAGGAGAATGTTAGAGTTCGTAAACAAGTCTGGATGGTGCTTGGCAAAATGCCAGAGGGAGTGGTTTGAGAAGTAACAAAACTGAGCCATTAAGTGTGGAGATTCCTGATTGGTTGACTGATGTATCTAGTTTATGTTAATTAGATAAGCTGTGTGGAATGTATAAATACTGCTCCTGTCCTGCAATAAACGGCTCCTACTCCTGCTGTATCAACGTACACAAGTTATTCCTGTCCCCCCCCCCCCCCCCCCCCGTTATTTTGCTGCAGCCAGACTGCAGCAACCTAATTTTTTGAATTGGTAGTGTGTGGAAAGTAAACAACACTGTATAATTTTCATTTTTTTTTTTTTGAGATGGCATCTCACTCTGTTGTCCAGGCTGGTCTCCAACTCCTGGGTTCAAACAATCCTCTTGCCTTAGCCTCCCAAATAGCTCCATTTGTAGGCAAGTGCCACAGTGCCCAGTAATTTCTGCCTTGTAAATTTAACTTTCTTTGAAAAATATGTTCACACAAGACAAATTTTACAACTGAAAAAATTCATACTTTTGTACTATGAAAATATGCCTATGGGTATATTATTTCCTTTAAGAATGAGTAAAATGCCTTGATATTTTACTTTCCTTTTGAAAAAAAAAAAGTGGACTAATTATATGATGGATATCCATCCTAATTTGCCTGGACAGTCCTGGTTTAACCTGTTGTCTCAGTGTAATTATTTATAGGGCTACTTTTTATTTTCCCAATTTCTGTGGTGCTACTATTCACATCTTGAATTATCTCCTATATACCAATACTGAAATGGAATATTTTTAAAAAAAATAAAATGAAGAAACTATTTGGCCGCTCACTTACTATGCTTTTGCATGATTTTACATTACCCTCAAGTTTCTTGCCACAGATTTTCACGAAATTCATCAATTATACTGACTTGTATCAAAACCATTTGCATGACTTGTTTCTACTATTAAGCATCTAGTCTCTACAAGTAAAAGGATAATCTACATCTCTAAACTATCATGTACATATTAAAAGTTGAAAATAGTTTTAGTGTAAATTAGTATAAGGTCTTTGATGTCAGAGTTTGACAGACATGTCTAAATTCTTTCATTTGATGAACTAATGATGAAAAATTTAAATCAACTGATAATTTCATACAACTGTTGTAAAGGTTAAATGAGATTGTAAATAAAAAGTGTATATATATATATATATATACTTAAGTATATATCTGTATCTTTTTATCTCTATCTCTGTATCTACACTGTCTATGTAAATGAGATGTGTACATTGCCTAGCTACCTACTTTGGTTATTAGGTGCTGTCATGGAATTAAAAAGAATTATTTGTTGTCTTATCAACCTAAATAAAATTAAAGCTTCAATAAGATAGCATAAGTTCATTCATTTTAAATATCATTACTATAAATATAACTGTTAGTCAGATTATAGGGATCAATAAGCATAGTAGGACAATTTCAGGAGTGGATAAAAGCTGTAGAATTAATACTTTCTTAATTTGTAATCACTATCACATTGTGAGAACTGGTCCTAAGGTAGGCTGCAAAAATAGTTAGGTATTATTCTTTATTATATTTCTTATAAGTATACATAATTTTAACCTGACTAATTTAAAATCACTTTCTTTGAATAGACGATAATGATTGAATATTAGTACATGTGCTAAGCATTTGTTCTATCCTTTCAAATAACAGGTGGCCAAAACTTCATGTGGTGTTGTTACAAGGATCAACCCCAGGAAAGCATCTGGCAGTTTGTCAATAGGACTTATGAAGCCAAGGCTGAGTCCTGTGGACAGGAATGGATATTTTGCAGGAAATAAAGTTTCAAGGAACAAAAGCACTACTAGTAAGCAACAATCAAACCTAAGGGTTCATATTTTGAATCTGCTTTTTTACAGGTCAGAGAAACTAGTCCTTGATGGATTGAAAAACATATTTTATGTGAGAGTTCCAATCTGGTTTTAAGGCTTCATCATGAAGTAATTTGAAGATTCAGGGTGATCTGGTAGAATTTTTCAAACTCACAGCTAGAAACAGTGATTTCATGGACTTAAAATTAATACAGCAAGAAAACACATTTGGCATAACTTCTCAAGTGTATGATATCTAGTAGTAAACACTCAAAAATAGATTTAGTGTATGCTTAAAAAATTTGTGCAAAATACTTTGAACTCCTTTTAAATAGCAAGAACTTTTCAAACTTTAGTAGTTTAAAGACTAGAACTGATACTGGATTATAAAGCAGATATTATTGTTGAAAAATTGGCAAGAAGAACATTCATTAAAATATTCATTAGCTTCAAGAATCTTCATAGAGACCTATTTTGAACATTAATCATTCTTTTTGCCTTCCCATAATTATTGGTATTTTGTAACTAAGCATTTTTCAAGATGTTTGGACATGTTTTATAGGTAAAGACATATAGGCTTTCTTGGCTATAAATTTACAAATAGAAATTTAAAAGAATATTTCATTAAATAGTATTTTCTAACAAGAATACTTAATTACTCATAAAAGCAGTCAGGAGAATATTGTTTACCAGAAGTTGGGGCAGGTGTGGGTTGGGGTGATGTTAGTCAAAGGATAGAAACTTTTAGTTAAAAGAACTAAGTCAAAACATCATTTTGAATCATACTTACTATAGTTAATAACAATGTATCATACACTTGAAAAGTGCTGAAGGGTAAATATTAAGTGTTTTCACCACAAAAAGTGATAAATATATGAGAAAATGCATAGGTTAATTATATTAATTTAATATTCCCAATGTATCCATAAACCAAAAAATAATGTTTTATAACATAAACATGCTCTCTTTTTATTTGTGAATTTAAAAATAATTAGTTTACTTAGTGTTTCTCACAGTCATTACTCATATAAAAACAAATTGAAACCAAACCATGTAGTAAAAAAAGAAATAATAAGACTATAAATAATAAAATGAATTCTTATCCTTTAAAATTCTAACATTTGAGGACACAGAAAAATGAATTAAAATATGGGTTATGCTACTAAGCAATTCATTTCTTACCACATTGTTTTATCTACCTGTTCTACCTGATGATTGTATCATAAGGTGCATTATTAACAATGAAATATTAATAATGAATTACTAAATGGTAACTATTACAGGTTTATCCACTACAGTCTTCTTGGAAAGACATGTGAGAAACTATTTAGCTTATTTAGAATGATAACATTTATTTTTTAAATACGTGTTATATTAGTAAACATGGAAAGAAGAAAATGGTTTTAAGACCACTGTGAAGTACACAACGAAAAGATTAAGATGCAAAACCATCCAAAAAGATGAACACAGGTAGAATGAAAGGACGGAGCAGTCTAAACTGTAAGGGCAGTGCCAAGAGTCCCAGAAACAAAAGCAACAACAGAAAGAGTGAATTCTACTCTTGATAATATTTATGGTTTTGTAGCTGCTGTTTTTAAGCATGGAAATCAGACTGTTATAAAATAGAAGATGGGTTAAAACAGTGAGGGCTTGGCAGTATGGAGATGATTTAGGAAACCATTGCTTCATTGCTGATAAGAGACTGTGAAAAGCCAAACAAAGCCAACATTGGGGCACATCAGATTTGAGATGCATTTATTTGGGCTGGAGAATATTTTGGAAATGTTTAGCATAAGCAAATGATGCAGAGTGAAAAGTCACAAGGACTCAGCATATTTTACCTTTAATATTGGAAAGATAATGATGCCACCAAGTAAAAGAGGAATGGTAATAGATGCTTAATAGAATAACTAAAATTCATGATTTCAGATGATGTTCTCTATGTAGTAAGAAAGTCAAAGATATAACTTGGAGAAGAAATCAAGACATGCAATAACACTTGAAGGGCTAGTCTAACTAGCATTATCTAGAATGACTCAATCTCAAATGACTTTACCGTTGGCTTTGACTTTACCTTCTTTACAAAATGTAAAGTTTATTCATGAAGCATAAAGGGATCACTCATTATTGGTTCATTATTCAGTATTTTATAGAATTTTAAGAATCTTTGAGTGAGAAGGAATCCTATGAGATGAATTTAGTATAAACAGAGGTCTGGGGCTGGGGATGTGGCTCAAGCTGTAAAATGCTCGCCTGGCATGCGTGGGGCACTAGGTTCGATCCTCAGCACCACATAAAAATAAAATAAATATGTTGTGTCCACTGAAAACTTAAAAATAAATATGAAAAAATTATCTCTCTCCTCTCTCTCTCTTTAAAAAAAAAGTCTGTCAGAAAATACACTTTTATTTTTTATGTCTTTGTATGAGGTAAACAGGTTATTGAGTAATATATCCTAATTTAATTTTGGAATTTTGAATATTAGTTGTCAACATATATTCTCTGCTCAGGCTATGTCATTTTATACATTCCCCCCCCCAAAAAAAAAACATATAGTTTAAATTTTGGGAAAAATACTATTATTTATATATGTATGTAAACTATGCACCATTTTATATTGACATGATCTCAAGCTACTCTCTGGGTCAGTATCTCTGAGAACCACTCCATGTTTTTCCAAGATTCAGAGTATCCCTCATTTTATAGCAAGAAGCTAAGGCATCAGACAAGCAGAGGCAACAAATCCATCAGATCAAGTCTCAACTGTACACATATTAAAACTGGAAGTAAATCAGATGGAGCTCATGCTGTATTTTTGAGAAAGCAGGTATTTAATACAAGTAAATCTGAGAGTACAACAAAGTCAACCATATGCTGGTCAGGGAGAATAGTGGTACCTTTTTTTTTTTTTTACCATTGTAAAAGCCATGAAAATGAAGCATTTTGTCACTGAGACAGATGATCAGAGTAGAATAGAGTTTTTTTTCCCTATAACTACAAAAAGCTTAAGCAATTAATCATTAAATGACTCTTTCAACAATATCTTGAATAAGGCTGAAATGAAACTCTTGCATAAAAGGCTAACTGTAAGACTACATAGTTGAAACCACCATTCTGTGAGTTAGCCGTTGATCTAAGCATATGGCTAGTGCTGCAAAGATGAGCAACATGAACAATTTTATGTCCAACATTGGATACAAGCACTGTGTACATTAAAAATGTATAAGTTGGAGGCAGAGAAAGAGGCAGCTGAGTAAGATTACCAGTGATTGTCTCCCCACAGACACTGTTTAAACAGCTATTCACACAGTAAATCACCTTCACAAGAGCTAGGGAAGTTAGGTGAAAGCCATAATGCCTTATGTTAGTAAAGAGAGAGAAAGAGAAAAAGAAGGGGAAAGAAAAAGAAATGAAAAGATACATTGACAAGACATGAAGGAAAAAGTGGTTCAACAGCACAACTCCCCCAGCTCGAAGCAGTCTGGAGTTCAGGTGTAGTGAGAAGGAATTCAATCCAGTTTTTAGACTAGAATTTCAGTACCAGGTTTGTTACAGTGAAACCATGGGCCAGGCAAGAACCTCTCAATCCTTTCCCTGAGGCCAACATTCAAACATTCATTGACTGAAACTCAGGAAATATTTTAACCAGATAGCTGAATGCCTCCAATAATCCACCCCCAACCTCAGGTAGCAGAGAAGGAAGCACAACTCAACCCAAAGGGGAATAAAGCACAGAAGCTGGCACATCTTTGTCTTGGATCTTAGTGTTACACCTGCTACAGTGAAACCTAAGACCAGGCAAAAACCCCTATATCCAGGTCAGAGCTTGCAGACAGGGATTCTAGACTTATCATATTTATTAGTACATCTTTCTCTTTCTTTTTTCATATTTTTTTCTTTTCTCATTTTAAATCATGTTAAATTGTTATCATTTCAAAATAGCTTGTTATAATCTAAAGGTATTTTTGTGACCATCATGAAAACTTCAAAATGAAAAACTGTAATGGACAAGACAAATATATTATACAAGAAATCAAAACACATTCCTAGTGTGAATTATTTAACCACAAAGGAAGATTAAAAGAGAGTGCAAAAAAAAGTACAATAAAACCAGAAAGTAAATTACAAAATGTGATAGTAAGAACTATCAATAATTACCATGACTGTAAGTGAATTAACTGGTCCTATTAAAAAGACATAGAGTGAAATATTTATTTATAAAAATTTTAAATAAATAAGTAAAAATAAAATTGTTTACAAGAAACCATTGTACCTCTAAAGATGGAAGGCTATACATAGATTAAAAGAGAAGAATGGAATAAGGTATCCCATGAAAGTGAAATAAAAATAAACACTAGAAGGCTGGGGATATAGCTTAGTTGGAAGAGTGATTCCCTTGCATGCACAAGTCCCTGGGTTCAATCTCCAGCACCATAAATAAATAAATAAACACTGGAGGAGTCATAATTATATCACATGAAATACACTTTAAAAGCAGTGAAAAGAAACAGGGAAGATCATCATACAATGATAAAGGGGTCATTTCAGCAAGAGAAAATAACAATTCTAAGTACCTGTGTACCCTAAACCGAGCACCCAAATATTCAAACTAAAAATGTATAGCCCCAAAGGGAGATATAGACATCAATGATGGGCACTTTACCACATCACCTCCAGCAACAGAAAGATCATCCAGACAGAAAATTGATAAAAGAAACAGTAGTTACATTGTACCCTAGAACAAAGAGACCTTAAAGACATCTATGGAATGTTCCATCTAATAGCTGCAGGATAAATTTTCTTATCATCAGCACATGAAACATTTTCAGGATAGATCATATGATAAGCTTCAAAATAAGTCTCAATAAATTTATTCAAAATTGAGATCATATTGAGTATTTTCTCTGACCACAATGCAATAAAACTGTAATCCCAGTGACTCAGGAGGCTGAGAAAGGATGATTGAAAATTCAACACCATGCTCAGCAAGTTAATGAGGCCCTAAGCAACTCAGAGAGATACTGTCTGAAAATAAAATATGTATTAAGAAAAGGGATGGGGATGCAGTTCAGTGGTTAAGCACCATTGGGTTCAATCCCACTACTAAAAAGAAAAGAAAAATCAGTACAAGAAAAACTTTTAGTTTTTAAAGTACATGGAAATTAAGTAACCTGCTCTTCAACAATTAACCAGTCAAGGAAGAAGTCATGAAGGAAAATTTTTAAGTGTTTTGAAACAAATGTAGACAGAGATGCAGTAAACCAAGACATATGAAAAATAGCCAAAGCAGTATTAAGAGTGAAGTTTATAGTAAGCAACAACTACATCAATTAAAAAGAGAGATCAAAAATAAACAACCTGTCATTGTCAAGGAACAAAAAATAAATAAACAAACAAACAAATAAATAAATAAAACAAATTCAACCAAAAATTAATAGAAGGGAAAAAGCCAAAATAAATAAAATAAGCACTAAACAAAAAGAAACATAAAAAGATAAAAAGTTGGTCCTGTGGAAACAAATAAAATTTATAAACTCTTAGCTAAACTAAAAACTTCAAAGGAAAAGAACATTCTAAATAAAAACTGAGAAGGGAGAAATACAACTGACACCACAGATTAAAAGTATCATTAGGGATAATTATAGACAACTGTACACCAAAATTTTGATAACCAAGAAGAAATTAATAAATTCCTAAACACATACACCTTTTCAAGTATAAATCATGAAAATGTGGAAAGCCTGAACACAATAATAATAGTCTATGAGACTGAGTTAGTAATAAAGAATCTCCCATAAAAGAAATTCTGGGACCAGACACTCATCACTGATGAGTTACATTTAAGGAAAAATAAAATCAATTCTTCTTAAGTTATTCCCAAAATTAAAGAGGAGCAAATTCTTCAAAACCTATTCTTAAAGGTCAACATTAGCTTGATACCAAAACCCATCAAGGATACAAACAGAAAAACAAGTAAACAAAAGCTAAATATATATCAATATACTTGATGAATATAGATGAATTACATTTAATGAACATAGATGGAAAAAGCCTCAACTAAATACTAACAAACTGTATTTAAAAAATTACAAAAATTATTCTCCATAATCAGGTGGGACTCATCTAAACAATGCAAGGATGTTAAACATACACATATTAACAATCTGTCCAACACAAATTCCCCACAGAAACTAAATGATCATCTCAAAATATGCAGAAAAGTTATTTGGTAAAATTCAATATCCTTTCATTGTCAAATGCTGAACAATTTAAGCACAGAAGGAATGTTTCCATTATAGTTGGGATCTGGAATGTTCTCCAAATGGTCATGTGTTGAAGACTTGGTACCCAATTAGTAGCACTACTGTGGATTAGTGGTGATAGAAACATTAAGAAGTGGGGTGTAGTTGGAGAAAGTAAGTCATGGGGGGGCAACACAATGACCTTGAAGGGTATATCTTTTCTCTGCCTCCTTCCCCTCTGTTTCTGTGTCTGTCTGTCTTTGTCTCTGTGCCTCTCTCTCTCTCTCTCTCTCTCTCATTTCTTTGCTTCCTGGCCTCAGTGAGGTGAGCAGCTTTCCTCTTCCATGCCTTTATCCATAAATGTTTGGCCTCACCCCATGCCCAAAGTAAGGAGGCAAAGTTATGATGGACTATAACCTGAAACAGCAAGACTAAATAAGTATTTTCTCTTTTAAGTTGACTTTTAAAAGGTATTTTGTTATATCAATAGAAATTTGACATAGTATATTATTATTATAGGTCATATACAATAAGGCCATAGTTAACATGAATACTTAATGGGGAAATGTGAAAAGCTTTCTGTCTAAGGTTCTCAACAAGAAAAGGATGCCCACTTTCATTGCCTTTATTCAACAAGTGCAGGAAGTCCTAGCCAGAGCAATCAGGCAAGAGAAAGAAATGAAAGGCATCTAAATTGGAAAAATAGAGGTCAAATTGCTACTGTTTGTAGATGACAGGATCTTATAGATAGAAAATTTCAAAGCCTACATCAAAAAACCATAGATATAGTCCATGCTTGTATAAATATATCAAAATAGATTCTACTGACAGGTACAACTAAAAAGAACAAATAAAAAAGACTACTAGCGGGGTTGGGGCTGTGGCTCAGTGGTAGTGCACTTGCTTGGCATGTGTGATGCACTAGGTTCAATTCTCAGCATATAAATAAAGTAGAAACACATTTGTTAAAAAAAAAAAAAAACTAGACCTAATAAACAATTTTTTTAAGTTTCAATAGAAAGTTAAAATATAATAATCATTAACATTGGTTTACATCAATAATGTGAAATATAAACTAAGAAGGCAATCCTGCTAAAGATGTCTACAAAAATATCCAGGAAAGATATAAATGAACTATAAAGAAAGAAATTAAAGGGGATATAAAGCAATTGACAGACATCCACTATTCATGGATTAGAAAAAGAATCAGTACCGCTAAATGTCTACTGTACCCAACTAACCTATAGATTCTATGCAATCTCTATCAAAATACAAATAGCATTCTCCACAAAACTAGAACAAAAATCTTAAAATTTGTATGGAACCACAAAAACACTTAACAGCCAAAGGCATCTTGTACAAAAAGAACAAACCAGGAGGTGTTACACTATCTGACTTCAAAATATACTGTAAAGGCATAGTAATCAAAACAAAGATGGAAGTGGCATAAACACAGATACAAAGACCAATTGGAGAAGATCGAGTGCCTGGAAATGAACCCAAACATTCACAGTCCATTGATATTGACAATGGCACTAAGAGCACACCCTGAAGAAAGGACAGTCTTTTTGATAAATAATATTGATAAGATTCAATATCCACATGCAGAAGAATGAAAGTTGATCTCTTTATCTCAACAGTTACAAAATTCAACACAAGAAAATAATCTTATTAAAAATGGGTTTTAGACATAAAAACTTATTAAAAGGGGACAGACAAATGGCTACCAGGTACATGAAAAATGCTCAGCTGTATTAATCATTAAGAAAATGTAAACCAAAACCTCAATGATATATTTCCTCATCCCAGGAAGAATGCTTATTTCCAAAGGGCTAAAAGTTCAAGTGCTAGTGAAGATGGGTGAATGTAAATTAGTTCAATCATTATGGAAAACAGCAAGAAAGTTTCTTAAAATTAGAAACAGAATGGCATATGACTCAGCAATCCCACTAGTGGACATACAATCAAAGGAGATGAAGGTAGTGTTAGAGAGGCAGCTGCACTCCCATGTTCATTGTAATGCTATTCATAACAGCCAAAAAGTGGAAACGCCTAAGTGTCCATCAAGTGATGAATGAGTAAAGAACATGTGGTACATATACATAATAGAATACTGTTTGGCCATAAAAATAGAATTAAATCCCACCATTTGTGGCAACATGTATAGAATGGAGATCATTATGTTAAGTGAAAGAAGAGAAGAACAGAAAAGCATTTTTTGTACAATCACTTATATATGCAATCAAAAATTATGTCATAGAAGCTATAGAGTATCAGTTAAAAGTAAATTGACTTAATAAATCAAGATAAAAAACAAAACATCTAATTCATCATCCATAATATCTTCCATCTCATTTTTTTTTCTTTCTCTTTGACGGTATGTGAGTGACTCTAAGTATAAACACAGAAATATGTGTCAGGTTTCCTAATCCAGTAAGTATTATTTATCCCTCTTGGTTTTTCCTAAAGAAAGAGATTCTTTGGGCTAGTCAATATAAGTTGCTTTTAAATATAATGTCTTATATATTTAGATGAAATTGTAATTGCATCAATTTCACTGCTTAAATTTTAAGCAGTGAAGTTTTATTCAAATACAATATTGTATTCAAAATATACTTGAAAATAACATGCAATCTTCTTTTATTTATATATGATAGCAAAATGCATTACAATTCTTATTACAATTATAGAGCAAATTTTTCATATCTGTGGTTGTATATAAAGTATTTTCACACCAATTTGTGTCTTCATACATGTACTTTGGATAATAATGATCATCGCATTCCACCATCATTAATAACCCCATGTCGCCTCTCTTCCCTTCCAACCCCTCTGCCCTATCTTGAGTTTGTCATTCTCTCTGTCCTTATCTCACTATAAATCAGCCTCCTTATATCAAAGAAAATATTTGGCATTTAGGTATTTTGGGATTGGCTAACTTCATTTAGCATTATGTTCTTTAACTCCATCCATTTACCTGCAAATGCCATGATTTTATTATCTTTTAATGCTCAGGAATATTCCATTGTGTATATATGCCACATTTTTTTAATCAATTCACCCACTGAAGGGTATCTAGGTTGGTTCCAAAGTTTAGCTATTGTGAATTGTGCTGCTATAAACATTGATGTGCTATAAACATTGATGTATGCTGATTTTAAGTTCTTTGGGTATAGACCGAGGAGAGGGATAGACAGGTTCTTTTGTGGTTCCATTCCTAATTTTCCAAGAAATCTCCATACTGCTTTCCATCTTGGCTGAACCAATTTGCAGTCCCACCAGCAGTGTTTGAGTGTACCTTTTTCCCCACATCCTTGCCTACACTTATTGTTGTTTGTATGCATAATAGCTGCCATTCTGATTGGAGTGAGATAAAATCTTAGAGTGATTTTGATTTGCATTTCTCTAATTGCTAGTGATGAAGAACATTTTTTTCTTACATTTGTTCATTAATTGTATATAATCTTCTAAGAAGTGTCTGTTCAGATCCTTGGCACACAGTATATGAGTGTATGCATATATATATATATATATATGCATACACTCATATATATATGTCCTACATAATAATCCTTTGTTTCAAGTATCATTTGAGTAGGTGGCAGAATGTTAGAATATTAAAACAAGGTGCAGAAATGTTGCTTAATGGAACTGAATCACTAAAATATAGAACTTAAGCAAATTTATGAACATTGTATCATATAAGTCATAAGCCTAGGCTGTGTCACATGTTTTATAAGCAAATATATAGTAACTCAAAGTTTAATGAACATTACAGTTTATGTTGTAAAAAATATCAACTGAACTAGCAAAAGCTAAATAATTTTTAAATGTTTAGAAGGGTATTAAAAGAAAGTGAGAAATAAAATAAATCTTTGTGTTCTTTTTTATTGGGATTAGCATTATAATAAATGTATTATCTGTGGTAAATCTCTTAGCAGTAATATGTATTAGAAATATGTACTCAATTACTAATCATATCCCCTTAGTTCTATGCTATGTGCATATAATAAAATTTATTGTAAAAATTTTACATAAATTTGGTGATACAGTAAAAAATTATGTGAAAATACTTATGAAGAAAGCTAACATATTGTTACACATATAGAAGTTATTATGGACCCATTATTTTATGGAAATACAAGATTATAGAACATTTCTGTTTTTAAAATATTTGCATAGCATCCACATTGAATTTCACTTATTTAAAAGGAAGTGTGAAACCAGAGAAATACATAAGGATAACAAAGATGAGGAACAACAAAAGGGTGAAAAGAAGGAGGAGCAGAAAAACCTCTTGCAAAACTATCACTCATGGGTGACCTTCCCCACAGGGGTCCTATGAATAGTTTTAATACTGATGATCATATTTCCTGACAAGGCTTTTCAGGGAACTTGGCAAGTTGATCCAGGGCTCTTGTGCTATTTAGAGTTTTAAAATAATCTCTAAATGACATTTTTTTAATTCATGGGAATAAATGATACACCCCAAACAGAGGAAATTTCTTGAACAATATGAAACAAAGTCACCAGTACCTCTCTCTCTCTCTCTGAGTGTAAATAATGTGACAAGGAAAATTAGAAACAGACAATGAAATGTCATCTTCATTAAAACAGTTATAAATATTCCCATCCCAGAATAAAAAAGATAGCATGTTACATAGGAAAAAATATAATAAGACCTGAGTAAATACGAAGAGCAGGAGAAATGCAGAAGTGGCACAGAGTAGAGTTGTCCAAGGGTGGGGATTGGTGAAAACCCCACATTTAAAATATAAAGGCAATTTCCTATCACAGAGCAGGAGGGCCATAGAGAAGAAATTAGTAATATTTGGAAATTCAGAGATGTGTGCTCTTTCTGGCTAATGAAGTAAAATAAGAAGGCCTAAAGATACTACTCTGTAATGGTGAGGTAAAGAAAAGGAAACATTCCTCTGTCTCTGTTTCTCTCTCTTCCCCACTCTTTCTAAGACAAGCACATGCATATGATATAAAAACCAGTAGCTTTTTAAGAAAATATGGTACATATACACAATGAAATAGTAATCAGCAGTAAAAAAGAATGATTTTATGACTTTTGAAAGTAAATGGATGAATCTGGAGAATATCATGCTAAGTGAAATAAGCCAATTCCTAAAAATTAATGGTTGAATGCTCTCTTTGATATGCACAATGAAGGGGAAGCAGAGAATAGAAGTTCAGTGGATTAGACAAAAGGGAATGGCAGAAAGCAGGGGATGGAATAAATAAATAAACACAAATTTACATTAAAGAAACAAACAAATAAAAACCAATACCTTATCAGTTTGCTCATAGCCAAGGCAATTTCTGCTTGTTGACCTTCAACAAGGACATTGCCTTAACTCACAGGTTTCCACTATATTCAGGAAATGAAAAATTCAATTCACTAAAAGTTAAATAAAATCTGAAAAGAAATCAGTAAAAAATGGACTCATGTTTTTATTTGTGTTTATATGAATATGGAAAAATTAATTGAAAATAAAAACATGACATATAAACATTACTTTAACAACGAGATTAATATTAAAAACTGAGAACTTAAAGAAAAATAAAAAAACTAATATAAATATAAATACTACCCCCTCCTTTTTCTGTGTGTGTGTGTTGGGCTGGGGGGAGAGAATCAATCACAGGGCTTTGCACATGCCAGGGAAGTGCTTTACCATTGAACTACATGTCCAGTCACTTTTATTTTATCTTGAGGCCTGATCTTGCAAAGTTACTCAGACTGGCCTCTAACTTTTGATCCTCCTTAGTCTCTCAAACAGCTGGGTAAATATTACCTCTTTATATCAAAGTATTTAAGCAGACATAGAGGACTCAGGAAAGAAATTTAAATAAAATAATAGGAAATATAATGGCAGAATTTCAGAAAAAAAATTGAGGTTAAAACTAAATTTATTATAAAAATAGGGGTTTCATGGAAAGCTTAATAATAATGGTAACTAAACAATACTGAAAATGCAGCTTATGAAAAATAAGCTTAACAATAATCCATTCAATAGTAACAAAAGTAAAGTTTCATTCAAAAATTGGAAACAAACTGTTAGATCTATAAAGAGGCAAAAAGTAGGAAATTATCATCCAAGACAGTTTTCTCCATAATAAACATTGTTCATAGAAAACAAAGTGTAAGACACCCATCAAGTACAAAGATCAGCCAGCCTCACGCTAGCAAAATTTAAAGCAAGAAGACAATAGAATAGTGTCAACAAATTATTTAAAAGAAAGTGGCACTTAATATTCAATACCTTAAAAAGAAGAACTATTACTAATGTAAGCAAATGTTTGTAATCCTCCAAAGACTCAGAAATTAAGTCACATTGTTTTTTTTTTTTTTTAATTTTAGTTTTGTTTTAGTCAGCTTTTTAGCTGCTATGACTATAAGACCCAACCAGAACAACTGTAGAGAAGCAAAAGTTTACTTGGGGCCTCATCGATTCAGAGTTCTGAGTTCCTCAATAGCCAGCTCCATTCCTCAGGGCTCAAGATGAGGCAGAACATCATGGTGGAAGAGTGTGGTGGAGGAAAGTGGCTCACATGATGATCAGAAGGCAGAGAGAGAGAGATCTCCACTTGCCAAATATAAATTTATACACAAAAGTCACACCCCCATGATCCACCTCCTCTAGCAACACCCTGCCTGACTTCAATTACCACTCAATTAATCCTAATAGATGATAAATTTGCTGATTGGATTAAGATTGCCACAACCTAAACATTTTTTCTCCAAACCTTCTTGCATTGTCTCACACATGAGCTTTTGGGGGCATCTCAAGTCCAAACCATAAGAATTTTGTGATTTTATTTTTAATTAACAGATAATAATTGAATATATTATATATTCCTAGAGTACACTGTGATGTTCCGATATGTGCTTATTGATAAAAGGATATACTGGAACCAACTACACTATGAATTAAGAAGTATGATTAAGAAAATATAGTAATGAGCTTTTCATCCATTTAAATATTAATCTAAGATTAACTAGGAATAGTAATGCTAGAAAAAAATGCTAAAAAAGAAATTTGCAAAATCTTTAACCAAAAAATTTAAACATAAAGAAAGAAAAAGAGATACAATATTAATCAGATAAAGTTGGTCAAATTTTTTACTTTTTCATGTTTTGTAACTTATTTGTGTTTTATTTTTTGTTTCTTGCCTATTTCATATAATTGAAGCATGCAAGTTTGTTATGTGTTAAGATACCTCTGTCTCTTACAGTGGTTTTACATATGTGAAAACAAGCATGGTCTGGATGTTAATATAACTGTGGAATTTATAGCTGGCAGAACTCTGATATCCAACAGATCATAAAAAAAGAACAGAAGAAATCTTGTGTTGGAGCTAGCATTATTACTAGCTCACTTTTGGCACTCTTGGAAATTTGGGAACATTGATAGCCCAAACTAACTTGAAAAGAAATACCCAATTTTTTGTGGAAAATAATGGTTTTCCACAAAAAGTTTAAGAGAATGAAAATCATTCTCTGAATCAAAAGATCAGAGAAATGAGCAAGTCAAATACTGAATTTTATGTTAAGTGCTAAAACTGGCCATGTTCTGCAAGTGGGCCTAGAAACCTGTTTTTGTGTGTTTGCCAAAATAATAAGGTTTGTATTTCTCAGAGGATGTACCAAAATCAGTGAAGATAAGTGTTGATCTTCCCCAATTAGCTAGGACTGACTGTAGATGCTATTATGGAAATAGGGCTGTATATGACAGAGATTATAGAATTTCAGAAATAAAACAGGAACAAATAAGGGAACATAACCCTTAGAGCAAACTAAGCGTAATTACAATGAGTACAAAGGTTACAGAGGAAGTTCAGGGAAGGCCTGACCCGCAGTCTCTATAGTTAATAGAGACCCAATAGAACATATTTCAATAAAAGGAAGGTAGATAGGGAGACAGAGGTATTCTCAAATTGACATGATCAAAATAAATAAAATGAAATTATTTGGAAGCTAGGGCAAACAGTTGAGATACAAATGATATCTGAAAACAATGTATCTCTATCAAGAATTCTCTACCTTTAACCTTTCTGCATGCCAAACTCCATCTTGGACTTCATTTCCTGGGAAAGTCAACCTGTAAAGCACTCACCATGGGTGAATGTATATTTCTACTTTTAGAAATATACATGTGCAAGGTAATTAAGGCGTGTGTTTAGAGTTCTGTTTAATTGTCTGCTGTAACAAAACTTCAAAAGAACATATGGAACATTAAAAGGGCACTAATCATAGAATTTTCAGTAATTAAATAAATGATCTCTTTATATATGAGTTAGATATATAATAGTTTATTATATTACTATATATGATATAATATATGCATCTTATTGTTTCATGATTACAATTAAATCAAATGTTAATATACATATATAGATATACACTTATATATATATTTATTTTTGTATTTGTGTGATCTCTAAAAGCATACAAGAGGCAATAAGGAGTATGGTGTGAAAACATATTGAGAGAATTATGTTTCAGGTTCAAATTTTAGGTAATATCTTAGTAAACCTGAATTATTTCTCAGACTCTTACTTCCTTATAAATAAGACCAATAAAATACCTTTCTTGGGTTGGGATCAAACTAGCCAATACCTGTCAAGTACTTAGAAACATACCTGGGAAAATAATGGACATTTTGATTAAGAGTATCACTATTAAGTATGGATTTCTTGAGAAGTGGATGCATAAGAGACGGAAGATTTTATTTTTATTAATATAATTCTGTAAAACTAATTGTCATTTAAGATTTAAAAATACTCTTAGAGTAAATTCATTTTTTTCTCTTTTAAAAATGGCTTTTTTAAAATCTTAATTTGAAGGCTTCTTTTATTATGTATCATTCCATGTAATTATGGTCAGCAGCCCATACTTCTTGCCTTTTCCTTCATTTGATTTGTTTCCTCTCTTATTTATATAAATCTGGCTAGGCATAGTGTTTGCCCCAAAGAAGGAGAGTTGTATCCTTTTTGGATCTCCTCACTGTCCACCTGGTGGCTTTTCAGTCCTGTAACATGATTCATTGGAAATGTGATAAATATGCACTTCACTCTTTCTTTGCAGTACATCTCTGGGATTGGGCAACTGCACCAGAAGTCATAATCCAGCAATTGACTTCCTGCTTAACTTAGCACCATTGCCAAGTTAATGATATGGAAGTGCTTACCTTCCTCTCTGGTACTAGTTTTGTCTTGGCAAGAAAAAGAAAAGCACCGCTCCACTAGAGAGAAGCTCCTTTTTCTGGCCAAATTTCTGCTGAAATAGTCTTTGCACAAATGCTGAAGCTTCCCAGTTTAGTAACTTCTGAATATAGCTGGTCTACAATAGTGCATGCCTCTGACCCTGACTCTTCTAAAATGAAGATAAGATTAATACTTCTCCGTATTCCATATTCTCCATTATTAGGGTGAAAAGATTTTTTTAGGAAGTAGCTCTCTATTTTGTTTATTTGTTTGTTTTTCAATATAGTATTACCACATTATATCTGACTTACATTCCCAATATTTCCATCAAGTGGAATTAACTCCTTTTGCTAGGATTAATGCAGTCTTAATTTTTTTTTCATTATTGACTTAAAAAGAACATAAAATTGGTCAATTAGAAAATTACAGTGTATTTGAAATCCTAAAATGTTGGTATTACTATGTCATTAGTGGTTTTGTAGAAATCATTTTTTATCTTATGAAGAATATGAAATATTTATTGAAGAAAGCTTTATTATTTCTATATATATACTCAAAAGTCAAACATTTGACTTCTGGTAAAATAATTCAAAAGTTCTATTCTAAAAAGATTGTGTGGAATGAGTCAATGATTTCATTTTGTTTTGAGATGCATTCAACATCTAGCAGAATTGAATTCATGTTGACTAGTCAGAGAAGAAAAGTTGGATATTGGACACAATAGGTCAGATTTGACCAATGTGGTATTGAAACCTGGAAAATTGATGATATCAGGTTGCTGAAATATCATTTTGCTTTCCAGAGCATGATTGTAAGCAAAAAAAATACATGAACTATTGGTGTTTCGTTTTGAGTGCCAGTCATGCATACGTTAACAATCAATATACACTGTTTCATAGTGCTCAAGAAGTAAAAGGAACTCCAAGTTGGAATAATACATGGTTGCATTTAATTTTTTTCCTCCAGGTTTTCTGAAGGAAATGTTTAAAATTCAACAAGGTTCAATACAAAATCTACTACTACTACTGTATTTATGTCTTTGCTCTATTTGGTGTGAAACTTCAGAATATTTAGTAATTTTTAAAAATTTTTATTACTACTAGAGGGTCACCTTGTGAGGTCTGCAAACTTTGGAGGTACAGAGGTTTACAGGCTAACTCTCATATTCATTCTTTGGTTGTCCAAAGAATTTAAACTGTTGTCCAATTGATCACTCAGGATAAGTTCCCTTAGTTTTTAGCTTTCCTGTTATTTTCTTCTCATTAAATCTTATGTGTTTAGATCCTGCTTCCTTAGAAATTTGTTTAGTGTCTAATTAATATGCTATTTTTAATAATAAGTAAAATAAAATGTTTATTCTTTTCCCACTCATTCTCATTTTAATAAAATTATTTGATGTCTCTATGTTGCACATTTGCCATTGAGGCCAGATAATATATGAATTTTGTTAAAGATAATGTGTGTTCTAACATTCGTTATTATGCTAATTTTAATTGAAATAAACAAATTCTCTAACTTTTATGACAATAGTAGCTCACTATTTTCCCAGTTTTATTATATCCATAAAATTTTTATTACCAGAGAGAACAGATATAGGAAACTTTTATAGGAATTTTTGTATGCTTCCTTGTTTTTCCTATTTTTATACATGAATCAATACAACATTTTAGAATCTGATTTAACATCATTTATTATATTTTCATGTCCTTTTAAACTCTCAATAAATAACTTGATTTTTCCCTCACAGTCTTTTTAGCTTCAGATTAAAAATATGTTAAGGTACAACTAGACAGGCAGTATGGTTGTATTTTAACATTGTACCCATTCACCTTTGCCCATTTCCTTATTTAACTGATTTCATTCAGGTGGCTTCCCTTTCCTGTATTTTATGTTAAGTAGAAGTTGATCTTATGCACACACTTCATTCCAGGGGTGCATCTGATTGTTCAAAGACAGTGAATTTCAAATTTGCGGGCAACCTGAATCTTTCACTAGTTTATAAAATTCCTAAATTTCAGACTGCATCTAAGACAGATTAAATATGAGTCTCTCAGGGTGGAACATATTTCTTAGCATTTCTCAAAGTGGTTTCAGGGTGTAGCCCTGTTTATTAATCTTCCTGCAGGGTCTGGTTAAGGAACAAAGGCCTAAATGGTATTTACTTGGCATGAACATTTGATACCTCAAGTCAGAGTTATGACATTTGCTGGGATCTTGGGAGAAATGCTCTTTCTCATCCTAATGAAGCAGGCTCCAAAAATGATACTCTCTTTCATTATACTGCATGGTCAGTCAAATGAGGGTGAAGCCTGAATGTTTGATTTCACTCTGCCACAGTGCGTTTTGAGGGCACATTCAGCACAGAAGACGTGAAAGAACTAAGGGTACCTAGGAGAAATGGGCTTATTTTTCTACTCTAGCAGTCCTCTTTATCTCTGAACTTCCAGGAAAATGAGTTGCTGTTTTTGATATTAGTCAAAGCAGTTTAAATCATACTTTTTCATAATTACAGTTGAAACTCACTTTATCTTTCACTGTCAAATTATATATATGTAAATATATAAAAGTATAAATATATTGTACTGTATATATATACATATTATATGTGTATATATATACACACATTGTATATTATATATATTATTAATATGCATTATATATATATATTATATATACACATATTATATGTGTATGTATATATATATACACATACACACGTATATATACACACACACAGATGTGTACATACATTCACATAAAGAGGGTCATTAATACATGCTTGTAATGAAAGCTACTCAAGGGGCTGAGGTGGGAGGATCACAAGTCCAAAGCCAGCCTCAGCAATTTATTGTGATCCTGTCTCAAAATTTTTAAAAAATAAAAGGCCTTGGGATGTTGTTCAGTAGTAAAGTAATGCTGGGTTCTATCCCCAGTATAAAAAGAAAAAGAAAAAAATCTGGTAGTTTAGTTTGGCAGATTGAAAGGAGGACTATGTGTATGAAATTAACACAGTTTTTCCATATAAAAATACATAATTTGGTTCATATCCACTTATTTCTATTGACATTTTACTGCTTGAAATATAAATATGTCTACAATCCTAAATTTTATGTAATAATCTTGGTCATTTTAGATATTACATACAGTAGCACTAGTTTTGTCTGATCACTTTTTGACATTTGATCATATCATTACTCAGTTTATGTCATCATTATTAAAAAGCAATGTGTTCCCAAAGTATCTGAATTTCTTTATTAATCCCTGTCAAATCATATTTTCCTTGTTTATTCCAAAACAATCTCTACCTTTAAAGGTTTAGCATCCCTCTTTAAATAACATACAATGATGCATGGTTTGTGTGTGTGTGTTTTTAATTTTTACATTCATCATAAGTCTTTGTGTGTGTGTGTGTGTGTGTGTGTGTGTGTGTGTGTGTGTTACTGAGTATTGAACCTAGGGTTCAATCCAGAAATCTAGCTTAACCACTGAGCCCCATCCCCAGCCCTTTTTTGTACTTTATTTAGAGAAAAGTTCTCCTAAATTGCTTAGGCCCTCACTAAGGTGCTAAGGCTGACTTTAAACTTGAAACCTCCTGCCTCTCAGCCTCCTGAGCCACTGGGATTACAGGCGTATGACACAATAAGCCTTTATTTTTTAATAAACTCACTGACATATAAAAATCACAGATATCCCTTCTTCAGTGTATTTAAGAAAAACATTCACTTCTGATGTCTTCCAAAGTGAATCTTAATGAATTTTAACATAATAATGTGCTGGCATGCTGGCATTAGCAAGTGAGATTGAATTTCAGTTCCAGCATAACAATGTCTGAAGACACACTGGCCTGCTGATGAGAAATACTAAAGTTTCCATTATTAGAGAGCTCTATAGTCACCTGAATTTAGCTGAAGCCTAAAAAAAAAAAAAAAAAAAAAGTGGTTTTTATTTGTTTGTTTTTTTAATAAGAGTCTTTAGGAATGCTTGGGAATAAAATTAGGGATAGGAATATTGAGCCAAGAAAATTAATATTTATAAATTTTTGTACAAAATAATTTATTTGGGACTATATTTATACTATTTCAAAACAAGATTGGAAAAAGAACAACTCATTTTAGTTTAAGAGACAGATCTTTAATGATAACCCCAACTTGCTCAAAAAATATCTAAAATAGGGTAGGGTTTCAATCAGGTTAGTAGATTTATACTTAAAATGTAAACTGGTTAGTTCTAGGAGATAACTTGAATTAAAAATAATATTCCAAAGTGGCTTTTTTGTTTGTTTGTTTGTGGTACTGGGGATTGAGCCCAGGGGTGCCCTACCACACTGAGCTACATCTGAAGCTCTTTTTATTTTGAAACAGGGTCTCCCTAAATTGCTCAGGTTGAAACTGATCTTGTAATCTTTCTGCCTCAGCCTCCTGAGTCTCCAAAGGGCTCATAAAACTTAACAAATGGAAAGAACTCAATATAAAAATGGATAAATTAGCAAAGACATTTCACCAAAAGGAAAGACACAGATGGCATATAAGCATGTGAAAAGATGCTCAAATTCACATGCCATTGGGAATTGAAAATAAAACAAAGTAAGTTACCAATATACACATAGAATGGATAAAATTCAGAACAGCAAACTGAACAAATGGTGATGGGAATTAGCAGCAATAGAAGTTTTAATTCATTGTTTGTAGGGATGTAAAATGGTGCATTCACTTTGGAAGACAATTTAATAATTCCTTACAAAACTAAATATAGATGAAACATACAACCCAGAAATCTAGCTTTTATGTAGATACCTAAATGAGATGAACACATGTCCACATAAAACATATGTGAAGATGTTATAGTAGTCTATTCATTATTTCTGAAAACTGGTTAAATCAAGATGTCCTTCAATGGATAAAAGGACTTTTTTATTTTGCTATATCTGTTCAGTAGAATATTGTTCAGTGGTAAAATAAAGCTACACATTTATTTGGTACAGTGCATTGTACCAAGTGAAGGAAGACAGTATGGGAAAAAAATATCTACATAATGTATCATTCCAACTAAATGATATTCTGTAAAAGGATAAACAATAGAGACAGTAAGATATATTTTTTAATATTCATTTTTAGTTGTAGTTGGACACAATACCTTTATTTCATTTATTTATTTTTTATGTGGTGCTGAAGATCAAACCCAGGTCCTCACCTGTGATAGGCGAGTGTTTTACCAATGAGCCACAACTCCAACTCAAGACAGTAAAATAATTTAATTTTAATAGTGGAGATAGGCTACTCAGAGAAATATTCTCCTTCTCAAGGGGTCTATTTCTCTAAATGAAAAAAAATGGTATTAAATTCATAATTTAAAAGAAGTCAACAACATTAATTTTCCATCCCTAAAATTTGTTGATAAAAATTCTATTGATTGAAAAAAAGAAAGAAAAAGAAAAAGAAAAGGCCCAGAAGCATTATAAAACAAGCAAGTGGGTGACAAATAGAACAAGTTCAGTAACTATCAAAAAATATCATGCCAACCTGGAATTTTCTTAAATGGATAGGAATGTGCACTTTTGTTCATCATAATATTAATTTAATGAATATTCATTGATTTACTTTTTCATAAGTCCTGACCAGGTGTCTTGAAGTATGCAGATACCTTATGTACAGTCATGCCACAATGGCATAGAGCACCTTTGCACACATACAAACACATGATGAAATACCACTCAGTTTTATAAAGAAAGGAAATCTGTCACTTCCAACCACATGAATGAACTTGAATGCTTTTTGCTAAATGAAATAAAAACAGAAAGAAATATACCACATGATCTTACTAACGTGTAATCTAAAAAAGTTGAACTTATTGAAGCAGAGAGCCGAAGAGTAGCTACCAGAAGCAGAAGGAGGTTGGATAGAAAAAGTGAAGTGTATTAGTCAAAGGATTTGAAGTTTTAGCTAGAAAGAGTGAAATGAGTTTTACTGACTTATTGAATGAAATGGTGACTGTAAAAATAATAATATATATTTCAACAAAAATTATATTTTAAATGTTCTAACCACAAAAAAATAAGTTTGGGGGGTAATGGATTTGTTAACTAGCTTGATCTAATCATTCAATAATGTAAATATGTATGAAAATATGACATTGTATTCCATGAATTAGCAGTTGTCAGTTAAAATAAAATTTAAATTTAAAAGTAGATAAAATAATATGTCATTTATAAATTTTGATAACATAAAAATAAGAGAATATCAGGATTAGGAATTAAAGAGGTTTTCTATGGAACATTTTAAACTGATTTCCAATGTTTATTGCTGTAGAAGGTAAGGTTGAGAATAAGAATGTGATATTCTAGGCTGAAGGAATAATGAAGATAGAAAAAAGAGAAAGGAAAAAAAGAGAAAGAAAAAAGGAAAGAAAGAAGAAAAAAGAGAGGGAAGGAAAGAAATTTTGGGGACGCCTTGCTGTGTATGGTGAGAACAGTACAAAGGTTGGTGATAGAAATTAGATAATTACTATAGATAATATATAATTATCCAAAAATTAGTTGTATTTTTTTCATAGTTAATTGATTTCTATTAAAAATAATGTGAGAATCATGTATATTTGTTATTGCTTAAGCTTCTCTACATACTAAAACAATAGCATGAGAAGAAGATTAACATTAAACAGGGATGATAGGTGGGAGGGAAAGGGAGAGAGAAGGGAAATTGCATGGAAATGGAAGGAGACCCTCAGAGTTATACAAAAGTACATACAAGAGGAAGTGAGGGGAAAGGGAAAAATAATACAAGGGGGACAAATGAATGTCAGTAGAGGGGGCAGAGAGAGAAGAGGGGAGAGGAGGGGAGGGGAGGGGGGATAGTAGAGGATAGGAAAGGCAGCAGAACACAACAGACACTAGTATGGCAATATGTAAATCAATGGATGTGTAACTGATGTGATTCTGCAATCTGTACATGGGGTAAAAATGGGAGCTCATAACCCACTTGAATCAAAGTGTGAAATATGATATATCAAGAACTATGTAATGTTTTGAACAGCCAACAATAAAAAATTTAAAAATATATATAAAATAAAAAAATAAAACAATAGCATTACATAAAGCAAGGTCTAAAGGTCTGACATAATACCACAAAAGTCCTGATCTACAGTGAATAATAAAGTAATATAGGCTGGGTATATAGCTCAGTTGGTAGAACGCTTTCCTAGCATGCACAAGATCCTGGGTTCAATCCCTAGCACCACCCAAAAAAATAATAAATAAATAAATAATGTAATATAGGAAATATTAGCCTTTCAATATTCTGTATTATGTACAGTATTCACCCCCCATTGATTTCCTAACTTCTCAAAATACTACAAATGACTTAAAACTACAAATATAGCCTTGTGCCTGGAAAATTAAACAACAAGGTTTAAAATCTTTGAAAAAAAGGGGAATAGTGAGCTTTAAAAGGTAAGTACCTGTAAAGAATTGCTGAAATATGGGCAGTGTTAATTGTGAATAACTTTGATAATGAAGACCAAATACAATGAGTATTTAGTTTAACATATTATAATTTCTGAACAAAATAAAGTGTGTGTTTTCTTATGCAAAGGGATATTTCTGGACTCTGAAGTCAAGGAAGAGTTTTATTCATGGATCTTTTAATACAGGACATTGGAAAACTAATGGACCATGTCTTCCAATATGACTTTGCAACAGATATAGAAATGTTGAAAGGTCCATCTCTTAAGCTGATTCTGCATGAAAATTGAAAGCATAATGTAACATGGTAACTTTATGGAAAAAAAAAGTATTAGCTCGAATAATAGGCTTGAGGCACAGATCTAGGAGAAGTATGTAATAGATTTCTTTCCTTTCCCTTATTTTATTATTATCACTATTATTTAATACTGGATTGAACCAGGGCATCACACATGCTGAGTAGGTGTAATACCACTGAGCTATATGTCTAGCTCAATTTCTCAATTTTTGTGAAAGCCTATTTTGTCTTATCATTTTGGAAACTTATCAGTCTCAGAGGTGCATTTGAAATATACAAAAATTATTTAGCAAAAAAATATGTGAAAAGAAATTAACTAGATAAATCACTATTTTTAATGTATGTTAAGTATTTTAATGTTCTCCTAGGCATCAAGAATGTAGGGTTATGTTTTCTTTATAGACTGAAGGTAGTCTTTGTCAAGATCTTATTTTCAGACTAGAATATATGTATATATAATATTACAAGGTATATTCAGGAAATGTACATATGATTAATATGTACAATTTTTATTTATATTTTTCTTCTTTTTATTTATTCTTTTTTAAGTTATATGTGACAGTAGAACCTCATTTGATATATTTATACAAATATGGAATGTATCTTATTCTAACTAGGATACCAGTCTTGGGGATGTTCATGACCTTGATATTCAGTGTGTTCATGTATATTTTGGATGATAAATAGTACTGATTTGGAAAGTTGAAATTACATGTGGTTAAAGCCACTTGAATATTTTCATTGATCTAAGGGGAAAAAGTCATCTCATAAGAAATATTCCTAAAGTATTAATAACAAATTTTATTTACTCAGAAAGACAATATAAAATGTTATCAATTTATTTACAGGATCAATTTTTTTATTGAAACAACTTAGAATAATAAATGTAAAAGTTTTCATCATTACATTTATATGAAGACTTCCAAATATAAGAAAAAGCAAAGCATTGAAAACGTATTTCATTTCTGAATTGGTAAATAATGGAAGGTAAAAATTAAAATAATTGAAATAATTTAGGTACTTCTTAAAAACTCTGAACAGAGCCCAGGGGAAGAGCACTTACTTAGCAGGATGAGGCCTCTGGGTATGATCTCAGCACTGGGAAAAAGGAAAAGAGAAAATTCCAGAGAAACAGAGAAATATGTCCTAAATTCTATCATTACTTCTGCTAATAACATCTCATTTGGAAAAACAACTAATCTGTATAATTTTGTGGTATTCACTTAATAGAAATTGTATCAGTATAGCATCTGGCCACAATTATGATAATAGTCACATTAAAAAGCTTGTTTGTGTAAACACTTTGTTAATATGAACATAATATATAAATCATTTCCATTTACACAAATATTTTTCTGGTTGAAAAAGGAATGCATTGGTGTTTTGTGAACTGTTTACTTGGAAATCATTATAAAAGCAAAAATCTAAAAAATACAATCAAAGAGCCAGAGCAAGAAAGATAGAATAAACTATAAATATAGAAGATTTGGGGATTGATGGAATACACACACACACACACACACACACACACGTGTATTTTGCTGGTATTTACAGTAAAATCTCTGTAGTTATTTGTGTATACTTTGTACTTTATTATATGTAACCACAATTTCAAGCATCTTTAAAAAAAATTAATGACTTTTGAAGGGCACTTTCTCTTAAAACATTGTCCTCCCCATAAGATAGGAAAAAAAAGAAACAAGAGGAAAAACTTAGAAAATTTAAAAAAAAAAAGCAGAGCCCAATGTGCATGATTTTACCTTTTATTTAAGAATGCAACATCAGATTCTGATTAATCACCTTTCAGAAAAAAGAAAATACAGGTTTTACACTGAGAACATTATCACTTACATTCTTTCCCTCTATTTAAAACTGGTTATTAGCTTTCTTCAACTGCTCAATAAAAAAATATTATTTCTGAAAATACCATATTCTAAAGTTTGTATTTTGTGTTTGTGAAAGTAATAGGCATTGTCCTCATATGCAATATTTAATCTGTTGCAAAAAGTGACCAAAGATTTTCAATTTATATCTAATGAATCCTTTCTGAATGTGTCTGGATCACTTTTGTTTCATTTTGTCACCATATGTTTTTGCATTTTCTTAAAATTTACCAGTTTTATGACTCTGCATAAAAACAAGTCAACATCATTTAAGGCAAATGCTAAAAAAGCAGCAAATAAAATCCATTCTTCTGAGACTTAACACTTTCTAACTTTAATATTATGTAACTATTTTCAATTGATAAATAATAAAAAATAACTGTTTTAAAATTTTATTTTATTGGCTCTTCCTAGTTATACATGACACTAGAATCCACATTGGATCATATTTTACAAGCATAGGATATATCTCATTCAAATTAGGACCCCGTTCCTGTGGATGGGCACAATGGTGGCGTTCGCTTAGGTAATTTCATGTGTACATAGGAAAATTATGTTAGTTTTATTCTTCTGTCTTTCCCATGTCTATCTCCCCTCCCTTTCATTCCCTTTGTCTAGTCTACTGAACTTCTATTCTTCCCTTCCAACCTTCCTTTATTGTCACTTAGCTTTCACATATCAGCAAAAAAAAAAAAAAAAAAAAAAAATGACCTTTGTTTAGTTGGGACTGGATTTCACTTACATGATATTGTCCAGGTCCATCTATTTACTGGCAAATGTCATAAGTTCATGCTTCTTTATGGATCAGTAATATTCCATTGCGTCTATATGCCACAGTTTTTTTGTCCAATCATCTGTTGTTCATATTCTAGGTTGGTTCCATAGTGTAATTATTATGAATTGTGCTGCTATAATCATTGATGTGGCTGTGTCACTGTAGGAAGATGATTTTAAGTCTTTTGGTGATATGTCAAGGAGTGGGATAACTGGGTAAAATAGTGGTTCCATTTATAGCTTTTTGAGGAATCTCCATTCTGCTTTCCAGAGAGGTTGTACCAATTTGCACAAGCAATGTATGGCCATTCACTTTTCTCCACATCCTTACCAATATTTGTTGTTACTTGTATTCTTGATAACTGCCAGTCTGACTGGAACGAGATAAAATCTCACTGCAGTTTTAATTTGCATTTCTCTGATTGCTAGAGATCTTGAATTTGCTAATCACTTGTATTTCTTCTTTTGAGCAGGGTCTGTTCAGTTCCTTTGTCCATTGTTGATTGATATTTGTTTTTTTGTTTGTTTGTTTGTTTGTTTGTTTAGTGTTAAGCTTTTTGAGTTCTTTGTATATTCCACAAATTAATGTTCTATCTGAGGTTCAGGTGGCAAAGATTCTCTCCCATTCTGTAGGTTCTCTCTTCACACTCTTGATTGCTTCTTTTGGTGGGAAGAAATGTTTTGTTTTGTTTGATGCCATCCCATTTATTGATTTTTATTTTATTGCTTGTGCTTTAAGAATCTTCTTCAGGAAGTCAGTTCCTCTGCCAATATTTTGAAGTATTGGCTTACCTTTCATTCTAAACTTGGTTCTATGATTCAATATAAAATAATGAGATGATCTAACAGCAATTCTTTTCTAACTCTAGTTGTAAGTCATAAAAGTAATCTTTAAATATGATTCTACAGAATTTTGAGAACAAAATTTAAAGGATTTTAGTATAGCTATGTTAAATAATAAAATTGTGGGCTGCCATAGTCACAAGAAACATTTTAATATCTGCACTCCTAATACATCAGTGGTTGTGATAAGTTAAATATTATCCTTCCAGACCTTACAAGATGACCTCTTTCACAATATGGATAACAGATGCCAAAACAGAGTTAAGATACATTCAGTAAGTTCCGGTGTTCTCTGGTGTAGAGGGGGTAATTATAATAGTTCTAAATAGCCTGTTATAAATTTAATAAAAAACTAGAAGAAAGGAACTCCAAGTTCCAAACATAGAATAATGATGAGGAGATGGAATGTGATTATCTTGATTTGACCAATAGACATTATATGCATGAATTGAAGCAACGCACTATACCCCCAAAAATGTATAATTATGTGTTAATCAAAAAATGTTAAATGTTTAGAAGATGGAGATGTAACTATCCTGAATTGGTCAATGCACCACATAAATATGTGTAATTAAAAATAACAACTTATTAAAAACTAAAAGAAGGTTTTTATTGCAGTAATCAAATTAAAGTCAATTTATTAGGGTGGCTGTAATCTGAGCAAGGTCCTTATAAAAAAGGGAAATTTGGACATGTTCACAGCAAAACACTAAGAGAAAGGAGAGTGAGAGGTTAGGGGGATGCAGCTGAATAAAGGAATACAAAAGATTGCCAAAATAAAGTGATGTGGAGAGTACAGAGCTAATTTTTATATGTTTTTAAATTTGTGTCTCATAATTACACATAAAAGTGGAATTAATTATTATAAATTTACATCTTCACATAATTTGGTCATTTCATTCCTCAGGCCCTCTCCTTTCTCAATCCCATTCATTTCTTCTACTGATCTCTCTTCTATTTTTATGTAATTTATTTTTTTCCTATTTTTCTCTCTAGCTTACACATTTGAGAGAAGACAAATGACCCCTGACTTTCTCATACTAGCTTATTTCATTTAGCATGATGCAACCAGCAATTATATCTATGAAAAACATCCAGGTTCCTGATAAAACTGTCTCTCTTTTGCTCTTCAACACAGCTTCATTGAAAACCAGCTTCTTGTTTTTCATTCAAAACATGTTTTTAAAATAATTTATCCTACCAATATATTCAAATAATATTACATCGCTTCACACATATGCAAAAGTGGTACTGCAAGACAGCATGATTTCTCCTTCCCTTTCTTTGTACAATTGCTAATGAACCTGAAGTTACTCAATCAGTGCATTCTAAGGCTTATTTATAAAATTGTAATTTGTCTTGAATTTATTCATCTGTTAAAGAAGGTGTACATGAGTCTTGAATTATTCATTTCTGATAAAAATTAAACTATGTGACTTTTCCATTGAGAAAGGGTAAGTTTTATTTATTCATTCACAAATTCATTAGAAATATACTGGCACCTGCTCTCCAATGGAAAATGAGGAATGGTGGTGACAATATATTTACTTATTTTTTATTCCTGTTTCTAGATGTTATTTTTGCATTATTCCTTACTTTAACTTTTATTTTCCTATGTGATAAACAAAAACACAAGAATTATATTTATTAATGGGATACCATGTAATACTCAAAACATGTACATACTGCATAATGTTTAAAGAGGTTAAACATACTTATCTAAAATATTTATCATTTCTTTGTGGTGAAAACTTTCAAAATCCCTTCTTCCAGATTTTCAAATTTAAAGTTACATTACATATTATCTATAACTAGCATACCGTGTAATAGTAACCCAGAACTGTAATTTTAATATGCACTGCTCACAATTCCCCAAACCTCCCTTCCTTTAACTCTATCCATCTTTTGATAATCATCATTCTATACCTTTTATTTCTATGAAATCAACTATTTTAGATTCCACATAGGAGTTCATGCAGTATTTGTCTTTCTGTGCCTGATTTATTTCACTCAAAATAATGATCTCCAGTTTAATCCTTATTCTATAAGTTATTGTTTTAATTATTTTTTAAGGAATGAATAGTATCCCATTGTATAGGCCTACCACATTTTCTTCATCCTTTCATTATTAGATGGACAGATATTTCATTTCAACTTTTTGGCTATTGTGAATAGTGCTACAATGAACTTGAAAGTCTCTTTAACATAAGATATCATTTATTTTGGATATATAACTTATTATGGGGTTGCTGGATCTTATAGAAGATCTATTTTTAAGTTTTGAAGAATTTTCGTACAGTTTTCCACAATGGTTGAACTAATTTATATTCTTACAAACAGTATACAAGGGTTTTCTTTCTCTCCATCTTAGCTAGTACTTGTGATCTTTCGTGGTGAGTATCATTTCTAATGTGCTTATTGGATTCAATTTGCTAGTATTTTCTTAAAAATATTTTCATCAATTGGTGCAGCCAAAATGGAAAGTAGTATGAAGAATTCTTGGAAAACTGGGAATGGAGCCACCATTTGACCCAGCTATTCCTCTCCTCGGTCTATAACCCAAAGGACTTAAAAACAGCATACTACAGGGACACAGCCACATCCATGTTTATAGCAGCACAATTCACATTAGCTAAACTGTGGAACCAAACTAGATGCCCTTCAGTAGATGCATGGATAAAGAAAATGTGGTTTATATACATAATTGAATATTATTCAGCATTAAAAGACAATAAAATCATGGCATTTGCAGGTAAATGGTTGGAGATGGAGGATGTAACGCTAAATGAAATTAGCTAATTACAAAAATCCAAATGCCAAATGATTTCTCTGATTTAAGGATGCTGATCCATAACATGGTACAAGGGTATGGGGGATGGGAGGATTCAATGAACTCTAGCTAAGGCAAAGGGGAAAAGGGGAGGGTGGGATGGAAGGGGGCATAGGGGTAGGAAAGATGCTGGAATATGACAGTCATCATTACCCTAAATCCATGTATGAAGACATGAAGGAATCTACTTTGTGCACAACCTGAAATATGAAAAAATTGTGCTCTATATGTGTAATATAAACTGTAATACATTCTGTTGTCGTATATAACAAATTAAATTAAAAAAAATAAAAAGAAAAAAATGTTTGCATCTAGGTTCAAAGATATTGGAGTATAGTTCTTGTTTTAGCATTTCTTTTTGCTTTTTTCTGGCTTTGATATCAGAGTAACACTGCCCTCCTAGAATGTGGTAGAGTTCTTTTCTCTTTTGTTTTTTGAAAACATATATTTTTATTTTCTGTTGTAAACAAGACCAGATCTTGCTTCTTTGTGATGTTAAATCACAGATTTTGAGTCTTGGAGACCTTGTTCTGATGGTTATATTCACCACTTTCTAATTCTGTTATTTTTGCTTAAAATTCTGAAAATATCTATGCCTCAGTTGACTAACATATTAACTGGCCATAAATAAAACCTCAGAGATTTATTCTATTATAAAATTATATAAACCACATTTCTGCTATGCAGTCTCATTCATTGCTTGTGTGGATGCAATAATAAGTCTGTACAAAAGATAGTTTGCTTAAAGTTGTTCAAATCTTGGGTGCAGATATATTTTAAACAGGCAATTTCCCTTATAGGAATGTATTCCACAATTAAACAAACTTACTGATGTAGAGAGGCATTTAAAATCAAATCCTCAAATAATAGGTTGTAATTGCAAAATGTTTAAAATTGCCTTGTGACCATAATGTTATGTATATAATTTAATACATGGTGCAGTAATCTTAAAAGGGATTAAATAAAAACACTCATATATAATTTTCAAAAACTCTGCTTTTTTAAAGGAAAAAAAAATCTTTCAATTTTTAAAGCTAAGTATTATGCCATACATTGCTGTTGCCTGAATTAAAAGCTTATTTTGATGTTACTTTTATATTAGCACTTAGGGGTTTTATATACAAATTCAGCAAAAATAAATAAATAGCACAAAGAAAATTACTAACACACCAGAATTTTCATAATTTTATTCCATATATGTGAAGTACAAATAAGCATAGGTTTTTTTATTTATGAAATTTTTACCTTTTCAGTTATTATAATCATTAAAATGTTTCTTAAAAGAAACATGAAGTTTAAATGCCTAGTGCTTCATAATGTGAGGCATCTAGTCAATTTTTTTATAAGTACTGAGAAAAAGAAAAAATAATATCTTAGAGTCAACCGGCAGCAAACATTAACCCTGTCTGAAAGTCTTCTTTGTCGTGTCCATAAGAAAAAGCAGGCCAAGCAGCAACATGAATGTCAATTACACAGGCAGAAAAGGAGCCAGATGCTGTTGGCAAAACATGCTCCAGAGTGTGGCATCTGGGTCCAATAACTGCCATACAGAGCCCCATCTGTAGCTAAAGCTGTTGACTCTGCTTTGGGGGAAGAAAAATCAGAAATAAAGAAGGCAGTTAAATTCTAAACCGTGCCAGGAATAGCAGAAGGCAGGTTGCACTCAGCATTCAAATTACATCCCTAGCCCAATTTGCTTTTTAATGTCTTGAAACTGTGTAAACACTAAACTGTGTTAACTCCAGTTGTTTAGAGAGTTGAGCACATGTTAAGTAGTTTGGTAACTTACGACACATAGATCACCTAAAGAGATTTAGTATCCTAGCTGATGATTATTTTCCTAAATTTTTTCTTATTAAAGAATACAATCATAAGATTAATGAAATTCAAGTCTCACTTGATATATTAAAATATGCCACTTTAAGCGTTTTTATGTACATAATTTTATTGTCTTCAAATAGTATGATGTTTAAGGATCTTCTTTGCAATTTATAATAGGCTCTTTTAGAATCTGCTTTCATAAAATTAAGTATAATATTCACTCTGTTCTTTACTGACACTTCTGACATTTTTGCTCGGAAATTTGTGAGAAAGTTGTAGAGAGCTCTAAAACTTAACTAAGTAAACTCTTAATTAGAATGGAGTAATTAATCTCTTTTTAATGTTCTTTATTTGCTGTACATATACATATGTAAAATGGAATGAGTTAATATTCACATAATTAGAAGGATTCATCATTTATAATATGGCATTCTAGCTATATTCATTTATATACATATATTATATTTAAATATATAAAATATTCATATGTATATATGAAAAAAAAGATAAAGGTTAGGGATAAGAAAATGTGTGTTGTTTAGAGTATACCATATATGAAAAACTGAGTTAAATAATTTGTGGACAAAAAAAATTTACTTATAAATTTACTGTCATAATCCTACATTGCTATTATTAATTAAACTTTCCAGAGGAGGAAAGAGGAAGTTTGAAAATATGAACTGGCTAGTGATCAACCACAACAACTTTCAGAGATAGAAAAAAAATTATATTCAAAATTTATGATTCTATGACTTACCTGGTCTCTCTTCTTCCTGTCTTTCTCTTATCTTTCTTTGTCTATCCCAATATGAGAAATATAAGTGTAGAATCACTTCTGTAACAGCGGAAGAACTTCTGAAAAATATTCCTTTCCACAGAAGAATCCAGAACACTGGCAAACATAGTCAAAATATGCTTTTTCCATATTCTGGACATGAAACTAAAGGTTTGCAACAATCTTCGTGTTTATTTAAGAAAAATGGCTGAATCACATAAGTAAAATCACCTTTGTAATGGTTTCCTTTGCATTAGTCCCATCTTACTCTTTTCATCTCTGCAATGAACTTGAAAGCCAACATTATAATTAGGGCGGGTTGTGAAACCAGCATCCTGGAATAGATACTGGAAGAGAGAGTATAGGCATTGCACTCACCAAAAGTCCCTTCCCAGGGAATTGGTCTCTAAAGAACTCCATTCCCTGGAATTGATTTAATATGATCTAATACAAAACTCCCTGTGTTCAAAAAAGCTCCATTTCTAGAAATGTGTTAAAATAGTCAGTGGCAATTGTTTAATATTGCACATCCTTGCAATAATGGTTCCAACTGAGGGTAACTAGAGGCCAACTTTTACACTTATAAAATCTAGGGAGAGAGATGTATTTACAGTTCTTTGAAAGCTAAATATCCTTGGAAAGTAGAAAACATCACAGCATGAAAGGCAATGCACAAGTCTAGGAAAGATATGAAAAGGCCCTAGTCTTTGATCTCTGACCAAACTTGAGATTTTGTGCAGGCAAAAAATGTAGTTTTGTCAGGCATGGTGACCAGCATGTCTGTAATCCTAGCGGCTCAAGAGACTGAGACAGGAGGATCACAAGTTCAAAGCCAGCCTCAGCAACTGCAAGGAGCTAAGAGACTCAATGAGACCCTGTCTCTAAATAAAATACAAAATAGGGCTGAGGATGTGGTTCCGTGGTTAAGTGTCCCTGAGTTCAATACCCAGTCATCCCCACAAAAAAAAAAAAAATGTAGAATTTTAAACTGACAGAATGTTGAAGGCCTGCATCAACACACACACACACACACACACACACACACACACACACACCGACGCAAAGTCCCTAAGTCTGAAAGACTTATTAGTTCAAAGAATTTAAGAAAATCTCTGCCAAATCGTGTATCTTAGCTTACCACTAAATTTGGCAATGAGAGACTTTGATAACCTCATATGACTGTCAAATATTATAGCAAAACACTAAAATAGAAAAAGAGAAAGAAGTAGAAATAACATACTAAAACAATAACAATTGGGAAGGAGCAGAATATGATTTGATTTTCCACATTAGGTTATTTAAAATTTCAAGTTTTCATTAAAAATTAAGTGGCATACAAAGAGAAATATGGCTTATATACAGAAATAAAAAGTCAATAAAAATTATCCATGAGGAGACCTGGATATTTGATTATTGTGAGAAATATACTGATATAATAAATATGTCAAAGATAGAATCATATAAATAATTAATCAAAGAATGAGGTTGATATTTTGAAAGTTAATATTAATAATGGTAGCAGTTATAAAAAATAGAAATTAGAGCCAAAAAGTACAAAAACTGAAATAAAGAACCTTTCTATATGGACATAACATTTAATTTGGTAGAAAAAAATGTCAACTTGAAGATAAGTCTGTTAATGTTATTGTTCCTGAGGATCAGAAAGAAAAGAAAAAAAAAATTAAAAAAGAAAGTATAACCTGAATTTCAAATATCTGTGAGATGCTATCACAACATATACATTGACATTTATGTATGAGAATCATAATGGAGAAGAAACATAAATCATTTGAAGAAATAATATTAAAAAATTCCAAATTTTAGAAAAATATTAATATACACACCCATGATGGTTACAAAGTTCAAGTAGAATAAATTCAATGAGCTCAAATTTTAATGATATGGGAGTCAAACTAAGATCAAGATATAGAGTCTCTTTTATGGGCAGCAAACGTGATTCATTATATATTGAATTAAAATGAACTTTTCTACATTAGCCTCTGAAATAAATTTTCCTACTATTGTAGGAATTCATCTTGAATGATGAATAGGGCAAAATAGGCCTCCATATATAATGAGCTACAACCTAGCTTGATGTGCAAGCAGATTATAAACTGAGTATACTCTTCAATCACAGTAGATTATCCCTCAGCCAATCCCATGCTCAAAACTGTCAAATTATGCCTCTATAATGTAAATAACAGACTACCAATCAGGTAATCTCTGTACATTAAATTCTAGAAAATATGAATGAAATATATCAAATGATTCATAACGAAGTTGAAAGACATTCTGTGAATATACATTGAAGACATTATTATAAACATGCCAATCCTTTCCAAAATGATCTCCATATTCAATGCAAGCTCTATCAAAATCCTACCTATTTTCAGAAAATGACAAATTGATAATAAAATTCACATGAAAAATCAAAATTTCCACCATTGCCCCAAATTTTTAAAGTAGAAAAAATATATTTGATACATACTTCTGATTTCAAAATACTTAAATCTAGGATAAGAAAATATGGTACAAGGATAAGAAGAGACAGGGCAATAGAATAGATTTGAAATTCCAGATATAAACCCTCATTTTTTGATTGATTCCTAGTTAAAGATAACAAGAAAAATGAATATGAAAGGAATAGTCTTCTCTTATGGTTTGGATGAGGCAACCCTGAAAGTTCATGTAAGAGACAATGCAGGAATATTCAAAGCTGAAATGGCTAGATTACGAGTAGTGTAACCCACTCAATGGATTAGTCCATTAGCTGGATTACTAATTTGGCAGACTATTCTACTAAATGGTAACTAGGCATGTAAGCCGTGGCTTGGGGAAGTCAGTCACTGGGGATGGCTTTGGGGTTATATTTGATTCCTAGCTCCTCACCCATTTTTTTCTGCTTCATAGTTGCCACGAACTGAGAAGCTTTCTTCTGCCATGCATTTCCACCTTTATGTTCTGCCTCAGCAAAAGCCCAGAGCAATTGAGTAACTGATCATGGATTGAACTTTTGAAATTGTGAATCCTAATAAACTTTTCTTCTTCTAAGCTGTTGTTTTCAGGTATTTTGGTCACAGCAACAAAAAGCTTTTCATTTTTCTGCATGCTGAAATTCTCAAGAGTCTGAATATCAGCATGCAGAAAAATAATATTAGACCCTTACCTTACACTTCACACAAAAATTAACTAATTAAAAATTGATTATCCTTAAATATAAGAGTTTAAAGTATAAAATTTCTTGAAGAAAATAGAGTTTTAGCAATCCTTATAACTTTAGATTAGGGAAAAGTTTCCTAAAGATGACACTGAAAGCAAAAGTGACATAAGAAAACATATCAATTAGTCTTTATCAAAATTAAAGAAACTATTTACAAATAATATCTGATAATGTAGTTGTATACAAAGTATATTAAAAAATGTTCTTACAAACTCAAAATAAAAAAAAAAGATAACTGAATTTTCAAGCTAAGGGTCTAAAGATTCACATAGCCAGAAAGCACATATTAAGATGATCACCCTCATTAGTCTTTAAGAAAATGCAAAACAAACACAACATGAGATACCCCTTCACAGCAACTGGAACTGTTAAGATAAAACCATATAAGGAATGGCTAGATGTGGTGGATTTATAACTCTAATGCATTGCTGGAGAAACTGTAAAGTAGTATATTTACTTCAGAAGATAGTTTGGCAGTTTTAGTAAAAGTTAACCATAGCATTGTCAGGTGTTACAGCAATTCCACTACTGGATGTATACTCAAAGAATTGAAGATACATTTCCATACACATATGTGCACATGAATGTTTATGGCATATTCATTAGAGTCAAAACAAGGAACAATTCATATGTCCATAACGTGAAGAACAAACAATGTGGAATCACCATACAATGAAATATTTGGCAATTAAAAAGAGAATGAAGAACAAACATTTGGTTCAACATAAAAATTCAAAATATTATGCTAAATATACCAGTCACAAAAGATTTATCATTCTGTTAAAATGAATTTTCAAAAATTGATGAATCTACAGAGACAGAAAGTGTATCAGTGGTTTCAAGGCTCTGGGATAATGGGGAGGTACTGCAAATGGGCATAGATTTTTCAGGAGTGAAAACATTCTAAAATTAGATGGTGGTAATAGTTGAAATGTTCCATGAATATACTAAAATCTGTTGCATTGTACACTTCAAAAATGTCAAATATGATACGCAAATTATTTCTCAAAGTTATAAAAATATAAATTAGTAAGAGAATTCATAAATAAGAAGATGTCATATATAACATACATAGTATATAAATTGATAGCACATCTAGTGAATGCTATTTTCTTCCTGCATCCTGGTAAAGCTAATGTGAGTATAACATTAATAATAATACATGATCTTTAAAATCACAAATAGAATCACAATCAGAAAGATTACTTGACCCTAGACTTATTTTTATGCCCTACCCCAAATGCAAGTTAATATCTTAGATATAAACCAGCAATCTCTCAAAAATCTCAAGAATGATAAAATGACTATGACACTTTGTGCTAATTTAAGTGACAAAGTCTTCTGACACATTTATAAATTTAAGTCATTAGGAGTTCACAATTAGTGGTGTCAGAGTCATCTAGAAAGACTGATTATGCCTCATGAATATTAAAATAAAGCATATTTTAATTAAGCCCTATTTTGTTGCTTGTCTTATTTACAATTCTTAATACCTCTGTATTAAGTGCAATATTTTTATTTAAATAAAAGCACTTCCACATTAGATAATAAATGAATATTTGAGTGTTCTCATTTTGTTTGATGCACGTTTTTAGAAAAATCTATTTTTGAACAAATAAGTGGACTAAGATAAGTGTTGAATTCTTCATACATACACACACCCATTTTTTTACTCAAGTTTGAATTGTGTGGGGTCCACTTATATGTGAATAATTTTTATGAGAGTTGTAGCAATTTGAAAAACCTTGCAGATAAACCATACAGACTGGAAATATCAAAAAATTAAACAAATGTAGATATGTCATGAATGAAAAAAACTCTGTATAGAAGAGTATTTTGTAATATACTACAATCTCTATGCACAAATTTATTTAAAAAGTTAAAGTTTATCAAATTTTAAGCACATACAGCACAACATGGCACCATTCATAGTAAAGAAATAAAAACAAAATGATGCAGTATTAAATCATACTGCATAAAATGAACTGTTCCGCATATTTTACTACTGTAATAATTTAATCCTTACTTCTTGTTGCTAGTTGGTGAGCTCCAGTGTTGGGAACTGCCACTTAAAACACTGTGTGATAATAATCATCTTGGTATGAGTAGTTTGTCTCTCCAGTAAATTGAGTATCACAGTTTAAAAGTGATCTTTCACCATTCTTGGATATTTTTTGCAATATGATACATACAACATACAATGTCTGTTATCTATTTTTACTGATGGGACTTCTAGTCCAGAGCAGGCTCCAGGTTAAGTTTTGGGGAAATCAAAAGTTAAAGACTAATTATTGATTATACAAATGTTGGCAGCCCTATTCTCTGTATGATTCATAGGATAGGTAGGCAGATAGATAAGATAGGTAGATAATTTCACATATATATTGAGACTGCATTATTTTGGGAGTGAAAACATCTCCTGATACCAGGGAGCTGGTAAGCTACTATAAACTAGGTTCACAGGGGATCTTGGTATTCTCCTGTTGAACATTTCAACAGACAAGGCCACTCTATGACCCCAATGGATCCTAACAGAAAGTAGACTAGATCATAATCATATCTGCAGAGTGATCACATCATACACATCATTCAAATGTAAAATTACAACCAGAATATTCCTCCATTGTAGCTAGCATGAGAAATTCCCCCTCTTTAAGAAAACTAGGCTTTTATCCCCTCTTGTCTTCTATCCTTCCAGGTAAGTTTTGTGAACTCAGACATAATAGAATTTTGCTCAATTTCTAACAAGCTCCTATCCAGAATGAAGTCTCACTTCTTAAACCCTGCCCCCAAAGTATATAACAGGATCAAACTTATAATTCTTTCTAGCACCTGTGTGTAAGATTGCCATGGGTAAAGACGGGTGTGCCTTTTTCCTCATTGCAGTGCATTACATTGCTGACTTCCCCCTCCACAGGTTTGCTCCTGCGTGTGTTTGGTGACTGTCTACATCACCAATGCCCTGTGATACATGATCTTTGGGAATTAAAGAACTACAGGCTAAAAAATACATATCAGCATCTTGATGAAGGAAATACTGTAAAATTTAAATATATTAGGAATTATAATTCATAGAATTATTTAAGAAAATCAAATATAGATAAATGTGACATTTTTTGTTTGTTGTCCATCAAAAAACTGGTTATTTCTCCTAATACTAGACAGAGAGTCTATTATTATCAATTTGCAGTGATATACCATTTTTAGTAATTGATAATGTCACAAAAATAGCTCTGGATTTTTATATTTTTCTACATTTTAAATTAGTATCATCTATCAGTATTGTGGGTCTCCATGTTACCCAAATTAATTATTTATTTATTGTTATCTTCAAAATTTCAACCCAACTATTGTAAATTATGTAAGAATTTTGTTCTAATAAAGTAAATTGCCTACTGTTGACATTCTTAATCTTATATTCTACTTTAGTCACCAAAATTGAGGGACAAATTTTGAAAATCTTTAAATAATTAGTATAATCCAGAATTCTGAACTGTAATCATAGGGCAAAAGGAAGTGTATTAGTTATTTCCCAGGACATGTTGTGATTGTTTTGATTAATCCCTGGAAAATAATCATTTGAGTATATTTATATTTAATGATAATATTATTTTCTGTTATATCTATTATTTTCTTTTGCCTCCATGACTAGAAGTAAAGCATTCTGATTATAATACTTGTGATCTTGCATACACTTGAGAGATCTGATATTTACTGAATGAATCAAGAAGTACAAGTTAAATAACAATGCAATATATTTGTTTGTCAATTGTTAGTATTGAATAATATTCAACTATAGAACACAGTGATCATTTATGTTGTAAAACTTGGCACTAATTTTACTAAAATAATACAGACTCCTGATAATATCTGGGTAACAGACTGAATATTTTAATTCAATTGACCCATTCCTTCCTAGTCATATTGTGTGAATGGTCCACAACAGCACTGAGATGAAAAAACACACTTTGAAGAAATAAATGCATCTGTTACATGCCCACATCTGCAAATTGCCTTTCCAAGCTAAATTTGTTTATTCCTTTGCTGATTTGACATCTGGACTTTGGTATTTGCAAATTTCAAGCTAATGTGACACTGTCACATCAAGAAATGACTCTTCATCTTTGGATGGTTCTTTTAATTAAATGGAAAAGTGAAAATAGTATCTGGATGCATCCCAAGGACATTCAGCAGTCCAAGTAATTTCATGAAGAAAACTAAAAATATATTACTCACCGATAGCTTTTGTAAAGGTCAGTACAGGTGGAATTGTTCTTGCAAGGATTCTTTTTGCACTCATTGGTTTCTTGTTCACAAAAAGTTCCTTCCCAATCAGACAGGCATGCATGGCAGCTCTAAGAGAGTATGAAAATTATAAAACTGTTATTTATTGTTATTTTACCTATCATCCAGTCATCACTCTTAGCTATTCTGATGTCTCTGGCAATTTGTAATCTTGTTTTCAGTTTTAATAAAACATCTATTCTCTCCCCAAATGATTTTTACTCCAATGAAAATTTATGGGAACCACATTGCTTTATATATAATTCAATAAAATATTGTAGTTTGTCAATACAATCTATATAACATTAACATTTTGTACATCATGACCACAATATATAACTATCATCTTGCTAATTTTTTTAAAAAAGTAGTATATTATTAAAGTGATTGTTACTAACATGAACAAAACTAAAGAAATATTTTTGCAGCTTAGCAACTAGATCACAAGTTAAAAAAATAAAAGTACAAAAAGTGAGCCTTCTGAATATATTCATAATATTACTGACAAATAAGTAACATAAATTTCAGTAATAATAGTAAATTAAAATGTAAAATTTTGCATGACATTTCACACAAAGAGTTCATGTAAAACAATATTATTCACATTACAAAGGTCTTGTTTTTCCTGTGTTAGGTAAACAAAAAAAAACCTCAAATTACTGAAGAGCAATAGTTAGTTACTAAATAAAAAATACTTTGAAGAATACATCTTTGTGATAAATTAGAATTCAGGCATTTATGTTTAGAGAGTCTAAAGAAAGTATTATGAAAAATGCCAAAATCAATGATAGTTGTTATCTACATCTTCAGTTTTCAGTAGAAGTAGCAACTAGATTTAAGTGGTTAGAGAGCATTGAAAATGGCTAGTACTGATATATGCCCTAAATAAAATATATATATACGTTGGATTTTGAAAATTCACTATGAATAAAACTAATGGCAAGTATGACATTTACAACCTTTTTACTTACCTGTAAAAATAGCAATAGTTAGGATAAACATTTTGAAACAAAAATATTATTAAACCTAATTTTACCTGCTTTTAAATTTCTTTTAATGTGATATCTAGAAAAGCTGAATTACACACTTGCATTTATATTGCAAGGAGCAATGCTAGATGACATCAACACAGTCTCTCCATTTGTGAATAAAGCCTATACAGTTATAAACAGGTATATGAGGAGCGAGAGTTCCACGAGATTAGAGAATGAGACTTAGTTTAATACATCTCAGTGTCTTGGAAATTTCCAGGATACATGCTTAAGTTATGTTGGTTGAATAAACAAAAAATAAATAAATAAAACAAAATAAGCAACATAATGTAAAGACTACAATTAGTACTCGGATTTCAAATGGAGTCTATTACTTTTACTCATTATAGACAACAAATTTATTTTAAACTTAGTGAAACATCATATTATCAGAAGAACAAAAAAAAATGCATGCTTTATGTATGGTGCACCTAAATTAGGATAATTCAAATATGTAAGTTTCATTTGGTGCCCTGTTTTGGCTTACTGGGGCCATATGGTTTTCAATGCTATATAAGTAGCTGAAAAGCTGGGATATGAAGACACACTAATGTCAACACTGGGCTTCATTCCTGCAATGTGTATTAATTATCCACTCAATGTGTATTAATTTCCACTCAAAGTAGAAACTAGTTTTCATGATTTGCTGGGGTTTTGCATCAATTTCACATGTTTTGTGCTCCATACATTGCTCTTATTCCCTGAGTAAGGTACCTCAGATTTCATGAGTTGTGTTTGGCTTACTTTTGGTAAATGCTAAAAGAGCACATATGCAAATATTGAATGCAATGATAAAATTTTATCATCATGCTATTTGTAGTAGACACTCTTCTTCAACATAAAAGAGAATGCTGACTCTGAAACTGGGGAAAACTGCCTCATTCAGCAGTGGAGACCAGAACAGAATAGACTGGGCAGAACAGGAATAAATTCTGATGGGCAAATCATGTCTCTTTAGTTCTAATCTGAAATTTCACTTTTTAATAGGTATGAATCACTTTTTTAAAGACAAAAGCACAAAAAAAAATTACTGGTTTTAATTTTACTGTATCTCTAATACAGAGAATCAAAAAACAGTTATATTTCTTTCTCATTAAATATGTTTATTTCATAAAAGTTAATAATTTTGGCATTTTGTATTTAATAATTAATAGAAAATTATCATAATTTCAGGGTATACTTATCATTAAAGTATTAGATATTATAGTAGTGATCTGTAAATATGATGGAATCTGTACAAAGTGGAAACATGAAAGAATAAAGAAAATATATTTTTAGATATTTTAAAACATTAAATAAATGAATGTTGATGGAAACAAGAAAGAGTATAAAATAGAAACAACCCAGAGTTCAACTATGTCTACTCATCAGTACCCTACTTGTGTTAGAAGCATATTTTAAATTTTGAAATTCTTTTTAAAAGTGTTTTTTTCATGAAGCATTAACAAGTTAATTTCAGCAATGTTGAATAATGACTTAAGGTAAAATACTATTTTTAAACCAGACTGTGAATTTATAAAATATGATAATATTTTTAAGCCACTTTTGGTAGAGGAGGAAAATGTATTTAAAACATATTTATCAAAAAGAATAAAGGTTTGCACAATTTGGAAAATTAGATCCTCGTGATTTTTATCTTCTGTTACAGAGTAGTCATTATGCTTACTGAAAAATGCATACAAAGCACTTTCTCCAAATTGATAATATGCAGATAAGAAGGAGACAATAAAGATAAAGACAATAAAAGATGACCTGGGTCCAATATATTGAATTCAATAGCCAGTGAGACAAAAGAGACAAAGCCCCCAATTTAATGGTAAAAATTCAATGAACTCTATTGTAATTTAGTTTTTCAGATCAACAAATATGGTAAATGTCTATTACTGGGAACAAGTATCACAAAGTAAGAAGGGTAGTACAATTATGAATATGAATTTTGAAGTTAGAGTGTGTTTAAGTTGTGAAAACCATCTTTTTGTTGTTCATTATCTATTGTTATAAGTTTTATATTGCTGCATAAAAAATAACAATTCTATAATCCTCCAGAAAATTTATATATATATATAAAGTGCTAATGGCATCTACTTCATAGGCTGATATTTAGTGGCATTAAATGATATCATTGTATCACTTTATAGTTTCCTTGTTTAAGTGTGCAAATATCAGATACTTATATGCTCTGTTTGGGTTTACCAGGCTGAAATCAAGGTATTGACTGGGGCTATGATCTCATTTAGGATTGGGAGTTGTTCAAAATCAGTGTAGTAGTAGCAGCTTTTATTTCATTCTTCCTGTAGGACTTAGGTATCTATTTTTCTTGTTAGGTGCCAAACAAGGATGTCTCTCAGCATTCAGAAGCTGTTCTGAGGCCTTTGACTCATCCCTTTGTAGCATGACCACACTCCTTCATGGTCAACAGAAAAGCTGCTGCATGTCCCTTCAAAGTCCCATCAAACTAGGTCAGCACAACATAGGATACTCTCCTGTTTGACTAAATCAAGGGCAACTGATTGGAGTTCTTAGTTACACTTACAAAATACCTTTTCCATATAGTTTAACATATTCATAGGAGGAATGTCATATTCATAGCTTCCACCCACACTCAGGGCATGAGTAACAGGAGGCCTTAGTCCTGAGGACCATCTTATAATTTTGCCCACCAAATCTACTAACCTTAAATTCTCTAAGAAAAATTTTAAAAGAGGAATAAAGTAGACAGATATGAGAAAAAATAAATTGAAAAAAATCATTCAAGAAGAAATAGAAAATCATGCTAAACCATGGAATATTTCATAATGCACCAAAGTAGGAAGATTGGTGGTTGAATCACAGGACTCAAAGAAAATTATTTCCAAATCTTTATGCCATACAGGTGCAAAGAACAGTAAAGCAGGGAAACTGCTGACCTTATTTTTTTTAGACTAGTAATATCTATCTTTTAAAATCCGGCAAACATGTAAGAAGAAATGCAAATACAGACAATTTCACTCATGATTAAGAAAATAATACATATTATATATTCATTTTATGATATCTTAAGCTTAAATTTATATAATGCAAGGGTAAAAGTTTTTGTAGAAATATAAGTATGTATCAATACAAAAAAATCTATAAATAAAAGCAAAAATAGTTTGATTATTTCAGATGCAAAAAAAAATCATAAAATTCAATACATATTGATGAAAACTCTCAGCACATTGGAATTTAATTAGAATGTCTATATATTAATCAAAAGTGATCTGCAAAATTATCATGCAAGCCAGAACTATGCCAGACATCAGTTTTCCAAATATAACTAGACAAATTTAATAACATAATATAGAACCATTTTGAATTATTTTATTTAAAAAATTAATTGGTGCATATTAATTATATAGAATAATGGGTTTAATTTGTAATAGTTGTACATGTATATAACATAATTTGATTGATTTCACTCCCCAAAAACCTCCCCTTAATCTTCCCTGCTCAATCCCTCTAATCCCTTTTCTCTACTGTAATGGTTCTCCCTCCTACTTTCATGACAACTTTTTTTTCTAGATTCTACACATAAGAGAAAACATACCATATTTGTCTTGACCTATCAGGAGCTCCCATTTTAAAAATATCTCTTCTGACTTTGTCTTTTTGTATCTGGCTTATTTCATTTAACATGATGTTTTCCAATTCCTTTCATTTTCATGCAAATGACTTATGTTATTTTATTATTCATAATATTTATGGCTGAATATAACTCCATTATGGGCTGGGCGGGGTAGCCCACACCTATAATCCCAGTGGCTCTGGAGGTGGAGGCATGAGGATCAGGAGTTCAAAGCCAGCCTTAGCAATCTAAAGAGGCACTAAGCAAATGAAATCCTGCATCTAATAATATATAAAATAGGGTAGGGGTTGACTCAGTGGTCAAGTGCCCCTGAGTTCAATCCCTGGCACCCCTCTCCCCCCAAAAAACTCCATTATGTGTGTGTATGTGCATATATGTATCACATTTTCTTTGCCCATTCAACTGTTGATGGATACCTAGACTGCTTCCATAACTTATAATTGTGAATTGTGCTGCTATAATCATGGATTTGTGTGTATCTCTGAAGTGTGCTGTCTTTAATTCTTTTGGATAAATACTGAGGAGTGGTTACCTGGATCACATGGTAGTTCTGTTTTTAGTTTTTTGAGAAATCTTCATAATGATATCCATAGTGGCTGTACCAATTTACATTCCAAAAAGTAGCATATAAGAGTTCCTTTATTTCCACATACTCACCAGCATTTGCTGTTGTTAGTGTTCTTGATGGTTGCCACTCTTACTACAAAGATGAAATCTCAATATAGGATTGATTTTCATTTTCCCAATGGCTAAAGATTTTGAAGATTTTTTTGTACAATTTTTGGCTATTTATATTTCTTTTAAAAAAGTTCATACATTTAGTCCATTAGTAAATTCATTGAATAAATCATGGTGGTTTTGATGTTGATTTCTTTGAGTTATTTATATGTTCTGACTATTAATTGTCCATCACAATGGTAGTTGCCATTTTTCCCCCAATCTGTAGGCTCTCTCTTCACACTATTATCTGTTTCCTTTGTTTTTCAGAAGCTTTTAAACTTGATGCCATGTATCAATTTTTACTATTATTTCCTAGGCTATATGAGTCCTATTCAGGAAGCCAATCTTTGTTGGCTTGTTGTCCAATATGTTATATTGTGTGTCCTGTGTGTTTTCCTATAGCAGTTGCAAAGTTTCTGGTCTTACATATAGGTTTTTGATACATTTTAATTGGATCATTGTACAGAGTGAGAAATATTTAATTTCATCGTTCGACACACATATATGTGGAGAGCCATCCCTGGGCTGTGTGTGGACTGTGTTGCACATTGTATCCTAGTGAATAAGATAATCTGGTGTCTGGGAACTTCCAGTGGATATTTCTTCTGGTTGACTGCCCAGACCCCCAGAGAAGGGGTATTCTGTTGTAGCCCCACAGCCTCTCTGAGATGGATGTGACCTGCCAACCTGTTACTGCAAGACATCAGAGGCAACACTCCACCCTTGAAACCTTACCCCTGCCTTTGATGTACTCCCTTAAATAAACCACAGGAGCAATTTTCTAATTGTTCATCTCCAGTTTCTGTACTGGACCTATCAGGAACTCCCCTTTTAAAAATATCTCTTCTGACTTTGTCTTTTGTTCTTTACTAATAATTCTAGACTTTAATTTCTCTCGTGGCTTACACCCTACTTGGCAGGAAGAAGAACACTCAAATGAGGTGCTGGCTGCCTCCCCAAACATATATCCATTTTTTCCCACAAATTATCAAAGAGGCAGCCTTTTATTTTTTTGTGTGCTTTTGGCACTTTTGTCAAATATTTGATGAATATAGCTGTGTTTGTCAATATATCTTCTATTCTATTATACTTGTCTATGTGTACGTTTTTAATGCCAGAATCATTCAGTTTTCTGTTACAATATATCCATGGTATAATTTGAAATTGGGTATTTTGATGCCTCCAGCAGTGGTCATTTAGCTCAGGATTGCTCTCGCTATTATAGGTCTGTTGTTCTTCCATATAAATTTCTAGTATAGTTACAATTGTAACATTTAATTTTTAGTTCTGTGAAGAATACCTTTGGTATTTGGATGGGAATTGCATTGAATCTTGACTACTTTTAGTAACATGGCCATTTGGTAACATAAACCATTTTGCCTATCCATGCATAAGGAAGGTCTTTCCATTTGCTGATGTCTCTTTCTATTTCTCTTTGTCAGCATTCTTTAATTATCCTTGTATAGGTCCTAGATATTTTTAAAAACATTCTGAATGGAATTATTTTTTCTGATTTCTTTCTTAGTGGATTAATTATTGGTATATGTTATAGAAAAATGATTCATTTTTATTTGTTCGTCTTATATCCTGCTACCTTGCTAAATTTATTAGCTTTAGATGTCTTTTGGTGGAGACCTCCTCTATGTAGAATCATATCATATATAAATAGTAATTTGACTTGTTTTCTTTACTTCTTTCTGTTGCCTAATTGCTTGGGCTAAAATTACAAGAACTATATTGAATTGGAGTGATTCCAGTGGACATCTTTGTCTTGTTTCTGATTTCAGAGTAAATTCTTTTAATTTTTTCTATTCAGTATGTTTTTGGCTTTGGGTTTGTCATATAATAGTCTAATAATGTTGAGGTAAATTTCTTCTATCCATATTTTCCTTAGAGTTTTTATCATGAAGAGGTATTATATTTTGTTTAGGACTTTTTCTTCATTTGTTAAGATGATTATATCTATCATCTATAAAGAAGAATTAAGTACAAAACTCATGTAATCATCTTAACAGATGAAGAAAAAGTCCTAAACAAGGACATAGTTAGGTCTTGTTTTTAAGTGTGATTTATGCCTTTTAATTACCGAATTAAGAAATTTACAGTCAGTGTTATCATAGAGAGGTTTATATTCTTGTCATTTTGTTTTATTTTGAGTGTTTGATGCTTTACTAATTTTCAGTTACTTATTTAATCTTCTAATGAGATTTTTCTTTCCCTTGCAGTATTGGATTTTTATCTTTTTTTGTTGTGCATATGATACCTTTCAATGTCTTCTGAAATCCTTCTTTAGGTAATAAATACCTTCCAAGGCAAATGCCTTTTTATTTTATTTTTTTTTACCTTGGAAGGTATTTATTACTCCTTTGATTCTGAAGACTAGCTTTACTGAATATAGTACCATAGGTATGGAGTTGTTTTCCTTTGGGGCTTGAAATACATTTTCCAAAACTTCCTGGTCTTTGGAGTTTTTGCTAATAAACCTGCTATTATTTTGATGGGTTTGCCTTTTTTAGCATTTTTCATTTATTTCCGTAGCTTTTAAAGTTTTTTCTTGTTCCCATTTTTTTTTTTTTCATTTTAATTATGTCATGGAGAGGTTCTTTATCTTCTTGTTCATTGGTGGTTCTATATCCCTCCAGGATCTGAATGCCATTCTCATTCCGAGATCTGGGAAAATTTCTGCCATTATTGAACTGAATAGATTATCAATTTCATTAGTTTATATCTCTACTACTTTCTCATGTTCTATGTGTCTTAAATTAAGCATTTTCATGTTGGCCTGGAATTCTTAAATATTCTTTCCACAGGTTTTTTTTTTTTTTTTTTTTTGGTGTTGTTGCTTGTTTTCTTTTTTTGTTGCTTGAGCAACAAAAAAGAATCTAGTTCATATAACTTGTTTTAAAGCCCTGATATTCTTTCTTCTGCTTGATCTAGTCTATTGGTGATATTTTTAACTGGTCTTTTTTAATTTAAGAATTTTTTTTTTTATTATTAACAAGATTTCAGACTGGTTCTTTTTCAGAATCTCTATTTACTAAATTTTCCATTCATATCTTATATTATCTTTCTTAATTCATTCAGTTATTTTTATCTTCTTTTAATTCATTGGCATTTAACATTTTTAAAATTCATTCTTTAGAATTTCATCCACTTTAGTATCTATGTACTCAATTATGAGGGTATTACGAACTTTGAAAAAAAATGTTGACTTTTTCTCATGTTTCCTGTGATTTTATATAGGGATTTGTGCATCTGTTTGGGGATTTTTCTCCCACCATTATTGTAAAGGTCTTTTAGTGAGTAGTTATCTCTTTTCAATATTCCCTGGTCTGGGGGTATATTTCATAAAAAGCACCCCCTCAGTATAATCTAGTTCTTGATTCAGCCATGATTAATATTTTGAAAGGAAAGTATAATCACAATTTCCAGTGGTAATTTAAGAGAAAACCATATATCATAATAATTAAAGATGTATTAAATATACATATATATCCGTAACTCTGCTAACCAAAAAGAAAAGAGGGAGTAATACAAAGTAGGCTGAAAAACTAGGCAGTACTGTTGGTATACTTATATTAAAATACATAAAGAGAAAAAATTGGAGTAGTGGAGAGAGAGAGGAGAAATAGGGGGAGGGTGAAGGGAAGGGACTATAAAGAGGAAAGAATAAAAAATATCAAGAAAAATTCACTTAATTGAAAAATACATAAAATTTCATTGAAATATGTAAAAACAACTAATGAGAGACAAGAGAACAACAAAACAATTCATAAAAAAGTAAAAGAAATAACAAATCCATAAACAAAAGACTGATACTTTTCCTTGTTGATATAATTGAAAAAGAGACTTCTTTCCAGGGCTTCAGTTTTAGAATCAATGTGATTCTGCAACCTGTACAATCGGAAATATGAGAAATTATACCCCATTTGATTCAAATGTAAAAATTATCAAGATCATTGTACTGTCATGTGTAGCTAATTAAAAAAAATAAAAAATAAAATTAAAAAAAGAAGTTTATGGGACACAGTTAAATTTCAGTTTGTCCCTTCTCATTTCCAACTTAAATAGGCCAATTTAGTTAGGGGAGTTTGTATGCTCGGCTGTGTCCCCATTGCCCACCATGGAGTACTGAGCGAACATTGTCTACTTTAGAGCTAAATTCACCCTCAGTATGTGTTCCTTTGTACCTACACAGTGGCATGGTTATTTTATGAGACACCAGTCATGTATCTCACCCATGAAGCCTGCAGATTGACCCAGACCTAATTGAGCCCTATTCCAGAGAAGAGCTTGAAGTCTGTCTATTGGGGAGTATGTGTTGCTAGTGTCCAAGTCACAGGAGTGAATTCTCTAAAAAACCTCTGAGCATTGAGGAGGTGGCCAACCCACAGAGTCTGGGTTGGGACATGGTGTTTGGGACAGCATGTTTTTTTCACTTTTATACTTAGACCCATCCACATCCAGCCTATTTTGTTCCTCCTCACAAAGCTTAGAATGACAGTTTTGAAAGAAAATGTACTCTTCTTTCTTTTGCTTTGTTCACCTGCAGAACTTTCTGAAGGTCCCCAAACATTACCATGCAGCTGGAAGTCTATCCATGGTATTTAAACTCCAGGAGTCGTAGATAATGCCCTGGATCTCTATAGTCTGCCATTTTTCTTCTTCCTGCAATTGTTGAATTCTTAAAACTACAAAGGAAGACCATACCATCTAAATTTTAGAAAGAAGGATTCCAAATTCAAGTGAAAGCACACTGAACTCTTCTATTTATGCCAGGACATTTGCCAACTCGAATTGTAATAAATGGAATCTACACAGAAAGAAGTTGTTGACAAAAATCTCTTCTAATGGAAAGAAAATAGTAGCATTCAGCCTGATCAAGAATATGGGTACATGAAGAGAAGAATAGGGAAGTGAGTACAGAAGTTAACCTGCAATATTCTTTATTTATCTTTAAGAGGCATTGGTTCCCTTCTAACCTTGCATTTATAGTGTCAAACTCCACAAAAGCAAAGCTTCAAAATCTAATGGTTCTAAAGAGACAGACATTGGTATTTAGGGCTTACAAAATACATGGAATTGTCCCATTAAACACACCTGGCTGTTAGTTGAGACCCACAGAGTTACAGATTAGAAGTAAAGACAAACCAATAAAAATCTCAAACCAGATCATGCCAAACCCTACTTAACTAAAATGAGTTTATCTATTTATAATCTATGTGCGTGACAGGAAAATAAATCCTTTTTTGAGGGTCCTAGCAGAAGATAAACTTTTCAATGTCCAAAAAAAATGTGTGGTATTAAAAAGTGAAGAGGAATACTGATGACCAACAACCAAGAGATTAATAGACAGTACAAAACTTCTTCCCATATTTTGAGGTTATTAGAGAATATAAAATAAATAGATTAGTAAACATAATAAAATAGAAAACAAAAAAAATGCTGAAACATGAAAGCAACAACAATTCAGAATTTGAAAATTATAGTAACTTGAAATTACACTACTTAATCTATTATGATTGTTGCTGATGCTGGTATTATTTTTTGGTACTAGAGATTGAACGTAGAAGTGCTTTATCACTGAACTACATCCTCAATCCTTTTTATTTTGTTTTTATTTTGAGGTAGGGTCTCACTAAGTTGCTGAGGGGCTCAAACCTGTATTCTTTCTGCCTCAGCTTCCTTAGTGACAGGATTACAGGTGTGTGTCACTGCACCATCTAATATATTATTTTAAAAACAGAAACATTAAGGATTAGTTAGATGGTTAAAAATAAATATCCAGATTGAAATATATATAAAAAGGAAAAAGAAGTCAGAAAATCAATTAAAAGAGAAGGACAATTAATTAAGAGGTAATATAAGTTTATTTGGAGTACCAAAAAGAATAGAGATTTGATAGATCAACCAAATTATGTTAAGTTCATGTACAAATATGCCTCAGTGATACTCACTTTTCTGTATAATTATTATGCACCAATATTTTTTTTTAAATTTCATGAAGAACAGCTAAGAAAAAGAAAAATCATTGCCTAAGAATTTTTCAAAGGTGACTAAAAGAGAACAACCACAGAATTAGAAAGTATTCTATTCCAACATTAGATATATAAAAAATAACTTAATTTGATTAAAATTACTGAAAATGACAGGCAGAAAAATAAACCATAGTGCAACCAAGAAAGAAAGACACCTTCAAGGAGATATGAAAATTTACAAATTATTCTTAAATAGTGTAAGCAAGTACCTAAGGTGCCAGCATAATAAAGTAGTGATAGAATGTAACTGCAGACTTCGAAGTCTCTCCCCTTAATATCCTTCAATTATGAATGAAGTATAAACACAATTTATAAAAACAAAACCTGATAAATTAGTATAGTGAAACATTGCTGGAACTTGGTGACAGTCTAGACTTAAAATGAATCAGTAGTTACATATTATCAAGCATGCTAGTAAAGTTTAAGAACTGAGGACAAGGAAGGGAGAGGGGATAGTAGAGGATAGGAAAGGCAACAGAACACAACAGACACTAGTATGGCAGTATGTAAAAAAGTGGATGTGTAACCGATGTGATTCTGCAATCTGTATATGGGGGAAAAAATGGGAGTTCATAACCCACTTGAATCAAACGTATGAAATATGATATGTCGGTATGGAAGAAGATGGCGGTGAGGGGAGTGCATTGCCCCCGTGTGCTGCGTCACGGTGTGGGAGTATGACGAGTCAGGAAGGCTAAAGGCTATCTTGTTAGGAATTTCCAGCAATAGTGGGGTGCTCCGGAACCTGGAGGAAGGACTTCCATCGCACGAGGATCAGCTAAGGGGACACAAACGTGAGAGATTTGTCGCACTAAGGGTAACACTGCTTATTCAGCAAATCGCCCCGCGGCTAGAGTCTGCAGCACGCGCTGGGAAACAAGGAGATAGTGGCGCAGGGATACAGCGCTGCAGTTTCTGCCAGCCGTGCAAGCACCGTACTCAGTGCTGAATTCAGGGTTCGAGATGGGGGAAGGAAGCGGTCCATTTCGGTTCTCCACACCGGTCAGACCACAGAGGAGGCCAGTGGCCACCATCTTGGGGAGCAGACGTCACCATCCCTGTTTTCGACTGACCGCAGCTCATTCAGCCATAGAACAGGTAATTTCAGGCTGCCATTCGCCTGCGGCTTGCAGACAGATTACTCAGGCTCAGTGCCTGAGTGCTTCTTGGAGCCTGCTCTTATCAGAGCATACACCGAGCACGGAGCGGCCGAGTTCCGGCTCCCGGAGCTGCCCTGGCCCAGGGCGAAGGAGCCCGCGGAAACTGCTTCTCGGTTCGGGTCCTGCTGAGGGCCGGTCAGGAATCACCCATTGCTTTGGTTACCCGGCAAAGGGAACGAAATGCTGCCATTCGCATAGGATACCAACATGGCAGAGATCTGATGTCATCAGAAAGCGGCGGAGGAGAGAACTTCATTAATACCAGAGGCGACAGAAATAGATGGTCTCCTGGTAGGGAGGGTGAGGCACAGACACCCGAGTCTCTCTCGATTTGTCGTGGAGCCAGAGGGGAGGAGCCGGGCCTCCGCCCGCGCCTGGAGCAGGCCCAGTGGCTCGCCTGCGTGGTGGTCGTGTGACCCCAATTGGAGAGGGGGCGGAGTGGAGCCGCCACCCGCGCCCACAAGGTGGGCAGACCCTCGACCCAGTGGTACATGGGCGTGGTAGGAGGGGCATGGCAGAGCCGCCGCCCATGCCTGCAAGGTAAGCAGACCTGCGACAGACTGGCGGGTCAGGCCCAGTGGCCTGCCAGCATGGTACACACGTCACCCCAACTGGAGTAGGGGCAGAGCAGAGCCTTCGCCCGCGCCCGGATCAGGCCCTGCCGGTGTGGTGGTCACGTGACCCCAATTAGAGTTGGGGCAGAGCGGAACCGCCACCCGTGCCCGCAGGGTGAGCAGACCTGCGACCAACCTGCAGATCAGGCCCAGCGGTCCCCAGGCGTGGTAGGAGGGGCAGAGCAGAGCCGCCACCCGCGCCTGCAAGGTAGGCAGACATGCGACAGACCGGCAGATCAGGCCCAGGAGCCTGCCGGCCTGGTACACATGTCACCCCAATTGGAGTAGGGGCAGAGCAGAGTCACCGCCCGTGCCAGGAACAGGCCCAGCGACCTGCCGGCGTGGTAGTCACGACAACCCCAATTGGAGTAGGGAAAGAGCAGAGCCGCCACCTGTGCCCGAAAGGTGGGCAGACCTGCAACCGACCAGCGGGACAGGCCCAGTGGCCTGCCGGTGAGACAGACAAATCACCCCATTTGGAGTAGGGGCAGAGCAGAGCCGCCGCCCGTGCCTGCAGGGTAGGCAGACCTGCAACCAACCGGCGGATCAGGCCCGGTGGCCTGCCGGCATGGTACACTCGTCACCCCAACTGGAGTAGGGGCAGAACAGGAACAGAGCTGCCACCCGCGCCCAGAACAGGCCCAGTGACCTGCTGGCGTGGTAGTCACGACACTCCAATTGGAGTAAGGAGAGAGCAGAGCCGCCTCCCGCGCATGCAAGGTAGGCAGACCGCCGCCCGACCCTGCAAGGGAGACTTTTCAACTATACAAGAGCAATATAAATATATAGGGGGAAAAAAACATTTCAAAAACACAACAGTTTCACCAAACAGAAAGAAACGCAAGCAGTATGAAAAGACAAGGAAAGAAAGGACCACAAGCAATGCAGGTCAACTCAACTTTAGAAGAGGTAACTGCTGCAGCAGATGGAATGTCAGATAAAGAATTCAGGATATACATGCTTCAGATGATCTGGAGTATCAAGGAAGACATTAGACAGCAAAATCAGACAATGAAAGATCACTTCGACAATGAATTACACAAACAAATCCAGGAAACAAAGGATCAACTATACAGGGAGATAGAGGTTACAAAAACAAACAAACAGAAATCCTAGAAATGCAGGAAGCAATAAACCAACTTAAAAACTCAATGGAGAATACTACCAGCAGAGTAGAACACTTAGAAGATAGAACATCAGACAATGAAGACAAAGTATTTCAACTTGAAAAGAACATAGACAGCTCAGCAAGACTGTTAAGAAACCATGAGCAGAACATCCAAAAAATATGGGATAACATTAAGAGACCAAACTTAAGAGTCATTGTGATACAGGAAGGTACAGAACTCCAAACCAAAGGAATGAGCAATCTATTCAATGAAATAATATGAGAAAACTTCCCAGACTTGAAGAATGAGACAGAATCCCAAATCCTAGAAGCCTACAGGACGCCGAATGTGCAAAATCATAAGAGATCCACACCTAGACACATTATAATGAAGATGCCCAACATACAGAATAAGGAGAGAATTTTAAAAGCTACAAGAGAAAGGAAGCAGATTACATTTAGGGGTAAGCCAATCAGGATAACTGCTGATCTTTCAACACAGACTCTGAAAGCTAGAAGATCCTGGAATAACATATTTCAAACACTGAAAGAAAATGGGTTCCAACCAAGCATTAAAGAGGAACTAATACCAATATATTTCAAGCTACTTCAGGAAATAGAAAAAGAGGGAGAACTTCCAAATTCATTCTACAAGGCCAACATCACCCTGATACCTAAACCAGACAAAGACACTTCAAAGAAAGAAAACTACAGACCAATATCTCTAATGAACCTAGATGCAAAAATCCTCAATAAAATTCTGGTGAATCGGATACAAAAACATATCAAAAAAATTGCGCACCATGATCAAGTAGGATTCATCCCTGGGATGTAAGTCTGGTTCAATATATGGAAATCAATAAATGTTATTCACCACATCAATAGACTTAAAAATAAGAACCATATGATCATCTCGATAGATGCGGAAAAAGCATTCGACAAAGTACAGCATCCCTTTATGTTCAAAACTCTAGAAAACTAGGGATAACAGGAAAATACCTCAATATTGTAAAAGAAATTTATGCTAAGCCTCAGGCTAGCATCATTCTGAATGGAGAAAAATTGAAGGCATTCCCTCTAAAATCTGGAACAAGACAGGGATGCCCTCTCTCTCCACTTCTGTACAACATAGTTCTCGAAACACAGGCCAGAGCAATTAGACAGACGAAAGAAATTAAAGGCATAAAAATAGGAAAAGAAGAACTTAAATTATCACTATTTGCAGGTGACATGATTCTATACCTAGCAGACCCAAAAGGGTCTACAAAGAAACTATTAGAGCTAATAAATGAATTCAGCAAAGTGGCAGGATATAAAATCAACACGCATAAATCAAAGGCATTTCTGTATATCAGCGACAAATCCTCTGAAATGGAAATGAGGACAACCACTCCATTCACAATATCTTCAAAAAAAAAAATAAAATACTTGGGAATCAACCTAACAAAAGAGGTGAAAGACTTATACAATGAAAACTACAGAACCCTAAAGAGAGAAATAGAAGAAGATCTTAGAAGATGGAAAAATATACCCTGTTCATGGATAGGCAGAACTAACATCATCAAAATGGTGATATTACCAAAAGTTCTCTATAGGTTTAATGCAATGCCAATCAAAATCCCAATGGCATTTCTTGTAGAAATAGAGAAAGCAATCATGAAATTCATATGGAAAAATAAAAGACCCAGAATAGCAAAAACAATGCTAAGCAGGAAGTGTGAATCAGGCGGTATAGCGATACCAGACTTCAAACTATACTACAGAGCAATAGTAACAAAAACAGCATGGTACTGGTACCAAAACAGGCGGGTGGACCAATGGTACAGAATAGAGGACACAGAAACCAATCCACAAAACTACAACTATCTTATATTTGATAAAGGGGCTAAAAGCATACAATGGAGGAAGGATAGCATCTTCAACAAATGGTGCTGGGAAAACTGGAAATCCATATGCAACAAAATGAAACTGAATCCCTTTCTCTCACCATGCACAAAAGTTAATTCAAAATGGATCAAGGAGCTTGATATCAAATCAGAGACATGTCGTCTGATAGAAGAAAAAGTTGGCTACGATCTACATACTGTGGGGTCGGGCTCCAAATTCCTCAATAGGACACCCATAGCACAAAAGTTAATAACTAGAATCAACAAATGGGACTTACTCAAACTAAAAAGTTTTTTCTCAGCAAAAGAAACAATAAGAGAGGTAAATAGGGAGCCTACACCCTGGGAACAAATCTTTACTCCTCACAATTCAGATAGAGCCCTAATATCCAGAGTATACAAAGAACTCAAAAAATTAGACAATAAGAAAACAAACAACCCAATCAACAAATGGGCCAAGGACCTGAACAGACACTTCTCAGAGGAGGACATACAGTCAATCAACAAGTACATGAAAAATTGCTCACTATCTCTAGCTGTCAGAGAAATGCAAATCAAAACCACCCTAAGATACCATCTCACTCCAGTAAGATTGGCAGCCATTATGAAGTCAAACAACAACAAGTGCTGGCGAGGATGTGGGGAAAAGGGTACACTTGTACATTGCTGGTGGGACTGCAAATTGGTGCAGCCAATTTGGAAAGCAATATGGAGATTTCTTGGAAAGCTGGGAATGGAGCCACCATTTTACCCAGCTATTCCCCTTCTTGGTCTATTCCCTAAAGACCTAAAAAGAGCATGCTACAGGGACACTGCTACATCGATGTTCATAGCAGCACAATTCACAATAGCTAGACTGTGGAACCAACCTAGATGCCCTTCAATAGACGAATGGATAAAAAAAAATGTGGAATTTATACACAATGGAGTATTACTCTGCATTAAAAAATGACAAAATCATAGAATTTGCAGGGAAATGGATGGCATTAGAGCAGATTATGCTAAGTGAATCTAGCCAATCCCTAAAAAACAAATGCCAAATGTCTTCTTTGATATAAGGAGAGTAACTAAGAACAGAGTAGGGACGAAGAGCATGAGAAGAAGATTAACATTAAACAGGGATGAGAGGTGGGAGGGAAAGGGAGAGAGAAGGGGAAATTGCATGGAAATGGAAGGAGACCCTCAGGGTTATACAAAAGTACCTACAAGAGGAAGTGAGGGGAAAGGGAAAAATAATACAAGGGGGAGAAATGACTGACAGTAGAGAGGGTAGAGAGAGAAGAGGGGAGGGGAGGGGAGGGGAGGGGGGATAGTAGAGGATAGGAAAGGCAGCAGAACACAACAGACACTAGTATGGCAATATGTAAATCAATGGATGTGTAACTGATGTAATTCTGCAATCTGTATATGGGGTAAAAATGGGAGTTCATAACCCACTTGAATCAAAGTGTGAAATATGATATATCAAGAAATTTGTAATGTTTTGAACAACCAACAATAAAAAATTAAAAAAAAAGAACTGAGGACAAAATGTACATGTCTGATGAAAGTGTGAGGATTAGAGCACTAAGTATAGAGCTTAGTATGCCATCTGACTTCAAGAAAGACAGTCCATTTTAACTACAGTGTTCCTGTACTGTAATTGTGCTGTGTCTGTCAAGCTGAACTACTTCTCAGACTCTGTGATTCCTGCTTCCCTGTTTTTCTTTCAACTGGTCTGTCTTTGCATATTGCCATCAACCTCTTCCAGCACTCCCCAGTTTTATCCATCTATGAAGTCCAAAACAAAATCTTGCTCATTTCCTCAAGTGTACATTCCCATAATTACTGTTTTATCTTTTATATTTTTTATTTGTATACACATTAACCTGTTTTCTGCTTAGAACTTACTGTTCTTTAAAAATCATCTTGCCTATTTTATTCTCTTCTGATTTATGAGGTATCAATTTTAAGAGTCATGTTCTTCTTGGTTCACTATCAGTATCTGTCTAAAAGAATGGATGCTATGGCTTGAAACATTTATAATGATATCAATTAGTAATGATTTAGTCATTGAGAACACTTTGCTTATAATTCCTAGATATTTAGTAATCTCATTACACTGCTAAAATATTTTTTAAATTTATAAATAGTTTTTCATTACAATCAAACAAGTCAGTTCTGTAAATGAAGATTTAAAATCCCAATGAATGAAAAATTGAATATTTCATTTCAAAAATCATTCACATATTAGATTCATGATATTTGATTTAGTCTCAGCCACATTCATCTTACTGAAATGAGGCTTTTTTTTTTTTTTTTTTTTTTTTTGGTGTGGGGGATACCCAGGATTGAACTCAGGGGCACTCGATCACCGAGCCACATCCCAGCCCTATTTTGTATTTCGTTTAGAGACAGAGTATCACTGCAATGCTCAGCGCCTCACTTTTGCTGAGGCTGGATTTGATACTGCAATCCTCCTGTCTCAGCCTCCAGAACCACTGGGTTTATAGGTGTGTACCACCATGCCCGGATAAACTGTGTGTTTGTAAACTTACAATTATGTTCCTAAAAATTTAGATAAATTCTTTAAAAAATTAAATAAATTTTCTTTTTCTTTCTTTTATTTAAAGAGAGAGAGAGAGAGAGAGAGAGAGAGAGAGAGAGAGAGAGAGAAATTTTTTAATATTTATTATTTTAGTTTTCAGCGGACACAACATCTTTGTATGTGGTGCTGAGGATGGAACCCAGGCCGCACGCATGCCAGGCGAGCACGTTACTGCTTGAGCCACATCCCCAGCCCTGAAATAACTTTTCTAATTGTTTTTTTTTTTTCTGATTCATTGTTCATATTATTCCTGATAGGACAGAGATTTACTTTTTTTCTTTAATAAAAGAAAAATTTGAATTAAAATACATAAGTGAATTCAATACTGTAAGAATAAATGGCTCTATTGACGTATTGTCTGTTTTCTTTAAAAGTTATTGTAAGTATTCATTTTACTCTATAAAGACTTATAGACTTGGTCACACACACAACAATTTTCAATGCTGAATAATGCTACTCAGGGTTAAATATAAATATAGTAATTTTTTGTAAAGGCAAATAAACAAAACTATGTTAATACGATTTCATTCAACCAAAGAAAATGATTTATCTTGGTACTTTAAATCTAAAGTGAAATAATATGTATTATTCTGTCAGAAAGTTAATGGAATATTTAAAAACAATTTCTGTAAAAAGCTGTAAATGCCGAATTTGATTGAATATAGTTTGAATAAAACAGTGAAAATGCATGTTACAGAGAATAATACTTTTGAGACAAAACTGTTTTATAGAAATACAATTTCTTTAACTTTGTAAAATGTAATATAAATGTGAAAAGTACAAAAAGCAAAATGGCAAATATGGATATTTTGTAGTATAAATCAAGCAATGCTGGTTTGTAAAAACATTTTCTAAAGTAAGTTTAAACCAGTGAGAAACGTAGTCATTGTTTTTACATGGTTATATTTTTATTAGTAATAAAAGGGCAAATACTTAGGACCTAATATTCTGAATGAGGAAACTAACATCAACTGCAAATTTTCACTAGCTTGATTTACTCTGTTCTAGTTAATTTACTAATAAAATTCATATTATATTGGTCAGAAAACTCCAGCTTATTGTCTCCAATGTTATTTTAGACTTGTAGTTTCAAGTAGTAACCATTTGTTATAATTCTGTTCTCTTGTGGCAGGGACTTACCTTCCTAAACATCATATAATCTTTTTAAAAGGGTTCTCAACTTTTTTTTTTTTTTTTTTTTTTTTTTTTTTTTTTTAGAGAGAGAGAGAGGGAGGGAGAGAGAGAGAGAGAATTTTTTAATATTTATTTTTTTTTAGTTTTCGGCGGACACAACATCTTTGTTTGTACGTGGTGCTGAGGATCGAACTCCGGGCCGCATGCATGCCAGGCAAGGGCACTACCACTTGAGCCACATCCCCAGCCCCAAGGGTTCGCAACTTTTGACAGTAGTTTTTAAAAAACAAAAGGAAAGAATTTGAACCTAGAATAAAGGATCTTAGAGTAGTAGTCTCAGATAAAACTAAAAATAAGGCATCTGTCATTGATGTGTGCCGTCCAAACACGTTTTTTTTTTTTTTTAAATATCTTGAATACTATTTGACATATTAACTCAATTTGACAATTGACTTTGTCTATTACCTAAAGCTTTATGCCCAGGACACATAAAATATTTAAGAATAAAGGGCTAGGGTTTTGGCTCAGCGTTAAAGCACTTGTGTAGCATGTGTGAAGTGCTAGGTTTGATCCTCAGCACCACATAAAAATAAATAAATAAAATAAAGGTATTGTATCCAACTACGAATAATTTAAAAAAATGAAAAATACAGAAACATGATCTTTTGAGAGACCATCAAAGCATAAAGATGCCAAAATATGAGTGCAATTTGCAATCAATAGTCTAGATGCTTGGAACCATTACTGTGTTAATCTGAAAGCCAACTGACAATGATAATGCAAGCACACCATGGACTAAAAGCCATTTTTTTTTTCCATCAGGCATTTTCCAAAATGCTTTACAGAAAGCTAACCTATAGGTTCTTTTCTTATATTCAGTTATTTAACACATTAGTAAGCCCATATAGTTTTAGATCATTTATTGTTCAAAGGTATCTTAAATGTTTTATCATTTAGTTCAGTGGTTTTAAAATTTTGTTAATTTTAAGAAAAAAAAACTTTATAAAAACACCTTTTCCTAGGGTACCAAAAACATAAAGCAGTGTAATACAGAGCTGTAAATAAATAAAGCAGTATAATGCAGAGCTGCTCTGACTGAAATGGGAAAAGGAGCCCAGAGGCAGATCAGCTTATCTAGTGCACCACCCTGATGACACCTTTATCTGCTTCCCCATTAGACCCAACCCACAGATTAAGAACCACAGATGCATCCATTTTATTTTATACTGAAGACTTGGAAATTAATTGTTCAAACTACTACAACTAGTTGATGGCAAAAGTAGAATTAGAATTCAAGTCCCTGATTTTCTCTCTAGTAATCTGCAACTTTAAAATGAATTTAAAATATCTGGTATGTATTTTCTGAAAAATTTGTTAACATGATCTTCCAATAGTTTATTTAGTTGTCCCTTGGTATCTGTGAGGAACTGATTTCCAGACCCCCACTGTATACTAATGTTTGTAGAGCTCCACTTATATAAAGCAGCATAGTATTTGCATATAACATTTTCTTCCATATACTTCATATCATTTCTACATTAACTATTACATTGTAAATGCTATGTAAATAGTTTCTATACTATATTTTTTGAGGGGGCAGTAATGATAAGAAAAAAATATCTCACATGTCCAGTATGGATGCAACCGTCAAAGGTCATTAGAAATTGTGGGAGGTAAGTGCACGATATTTCCACACTTGACTTCATTTGTGTGGAGTTAGGGTAGCACTTGCATGATGGCCAATTTAAGTTTTAGCTTTTGGAACTTTCTGGAATGTTTTATTTCCAAATGTTTTTGGCCCACAGAGCCAACTACACATTCGGTAGTCCTTTTAAAATGTGAATCTCATGTTCATGTATCTCAGTAGATCACAAAGTTGTGCTAGAGTTGACAACAATTTGATGTCATAACAGTAGGACTGACCAGTAGGCATTATCCTCACCCTCATAGTAGAGATGACTATGGAGAAAGTCCTAATACTAACCTGAATTTACATAAACGTTTGCTTTAAAATGAAATATGAGGAATAAACAGAAATTCACTGACAATAAATATTATTTTCAGGATAGATATTGAGTATATCCTTCCTGAGATTGATAAGGATGAAACAATCAAAATCATGGCTTTGTATGACACATGTAGTCATGAGATATTTGCAGCCCCAGGGTATAGATATATCAATGTGTCTGTAAGTTTTTACAAAACTCATGTCTGGCATAGTGGCCCCAGAAAAAATGAGCATCTATGAAAGGAGAAAAGTAAGCTGTACTTTTTCACAGAAACATTGGAACCAATATCAACTAATATAATTCTGAATTTTTGTTTTTACATAGTTTTCATAATAGCATATTTCATCAGTTGATAAAGACAAATAAAACAATACATATAAGATAATGTGCAGATTTTATACTGTATTTCAACCTGTTCAGACTATTTTATGTTCTGTGATTCTTTTGGTTCCTGGTAATAATTTATATTTATTAGGATTTTTTTAAATTCTCTAAGATTTCTAAGTTTCAACAGAGAACACTTATGTGCAAGTATATATATATGTGTGTGCACCAATAATATATATTATATATAAATTATGTAATTAGATAAGTTGTTACATATTGTTACAGAAACATTTAGCATATATGTGTATAGTATGCATTATAGTTTTATATACTATATATAATAACATATCAAGGGCTGGGGAGGTGGCTCAAGGGTTAGCGCACTCGCCTGGCGAGTGCACACATAGTGCGGCCTGGGTTCAATCCTCAGTACCACATACAAACAAAGATGTTGTGTCTGCCGAAAACTAAAAAAAAAATAAAAATATTAAAATTCTCTCTCTCTCCCTCCCTCTCTCTCTCTCTCTCTCTCTCTCTCTCTCTCTCTCTTTCTCTCTCTCTTTGTCTCTTAAAAAAAACATATCAAACTAATTTACTCTGAATCTAAAGGTTACTATTACAGAGAGTAAAAGAAAAATCCTCAGCAAATACCATGTGGATTTAACATTGCAGAGCTACTTCATATTTTTATTTTTTAAAATATAATTATTTCCTAGCAATCTGAAAAGGAATTTGGAGCACATCACAGTTGGAAAAGCATTCACTAGAGAGAAAGTAATCTAGGGCAGGAGGTGTAACTCAATGGTAGAATGTGTGCCTAGCATGCAGGAGGCCCTGGTTTCATATTCTCAGCACTGCCAAAAATATTTTTTAAATAAAATGAGAAAAGGATGTAAACTGGCTTTATCACCCACAATCTTAATAATTATTGAATGTTTTGCATATTTGTTGGTTATAATTCTTTGATATGAGGACTCTTTTGTTTTATGGTTAACATCATAATTTTATAAAGCTACCTTTATAGCAGCAATTAATAATGAATGAAAAGGTGATATAAGAGCCCAGCTGAGGGAAACCTAGGAGGTAGAAACAGGCAAGGAGTAGAACTGGTAAAAAAAAAAAAAAAAATGTTTAGAAAAGAGTGTGAGCTACCACTTAAATATCCTTAAGATGATGGCATCTTCATGTTGAGGTGCCATGATCTTCCAATAATTCAAATAAGAAAATTTATTATTCTCAAAATTCAGTAATTCTCTACAACTTGACCTACAAGGTTGTTTGTCATTTTAAAATTTAATGTTATTGACTTAATCACTGCTCTTTTCTTTTCTTAGGATAATCAGACAACAGAGATATAGATAATTCTTCCTTCTGTATCTTCTTTATTCTTATTTATTTTTTAAGGAATGAAACTCTTGCTGTGCTTGCCTCCCTTGTAAATATTTGCTACACATGCTATATCACTTATGTTATTGACTTAATGTGAACAGAGATATGAATGAAACACCTAGAGTGGGTGTCAGTGTATTTAAAACTGGTCCAGAATACAAATATGTGGAAGCTATGGAGAATCCCATCTAACTGGTCATAACTGATTTTAATTTTACATCCATAAATTTGTAATTGGTATTTTTTCTAATCTGTTCAATTCTAAAGATAACATATTTTATTGCTTTATTTTATGATTCCTACATGAGCCAGGTGTTAACAGGGACAATCTGTCTATTGTGCTAAGTATTCCCACAAGCTGTCTAAAGCATTCACAGTGATTTGTTAATTCCCGATTAACAAAATTATGTTCTGAAATTATAGATGGGAACAAAATAAGTGCTTTAAAACTTATGGTTTTTCTTAGGAGAGCCACTGCAAAATTTTGGCTTTGTTTCCATTCCCTTAAAACAAATTATGAGGCAAATGTGTCTTTAGAAACATGGGAGAAATTATATGTCACACAATTAATATTTATACCATAAGAGATATTAGTCAGTGTCCTTTAATTAAATAAAATCAGTGGTAATTGTCATTGTCAATGATTGGAAGCAGAGCTTCTAAAGGCTAAATTTAATTCATTATTTAAAGTTTATAAATAGTTTTACAAACATTTTCTCTTAATCCTACTACACTAAATATTCATAATAAAAGGGTATTTCTAAGTAAATGAAGTAAGAGTAATCTATGATTATGTGAGATCTGTAGTTATCTTATAATTATGTATTATATAGTCATTTCCTTATAAATTAAGCTATAAGTTTTATCAATTATCTAAAAATTTCAGGACAAGAATGGTTTTCGAAGGATTTTTCACAGTATTTTCTTTTTTTTTTTTAAAGAGTCACAGTATTTTCTGAAATTTTTGTCAATGATTATTTTACTGATATTGATCCCAGTAACCTAATACAGATCTTCCTATACCTTCCTCTTTCACAATACATTCCAATACATTTAAATGTTTGCCTTTTGATCTTTTTTATTGGTTCTTTTTAGTTATGCATGACAATAGCATTCATTGTGATATCATTATAAATTCAAGGAATATAATTTGCTGTAATTCAGTCCTCAGTACTTCCCTTTTCCCTCCTCTCCTCCCTCCCTGTTTCCTCCCTCTACCCATCTTTCTGATATATATATATATATATAAATTAGTGCCCTGTGGATGTATATACAGGTGAGATTCACTGAGGTATATTAATATATACACATAGGAAAGTTAGGTCAGATTTACTCCACTGTTCTTCCCTTATCCCTTCCTTCCTTCCTCTGGTCAATTCCCCTCCTCTGCTCCACTGATCTTTTTCTAATTTTTTTTTTTTTTTTTTTTTTTTGCTGAGCAGGTGATTTTTATTTTCTTTTTTATATCTTTTCCACTGTCTGGGCTTTCTGAAATGATTATAATACTTTGGGTATATCATGGAACACATTTATTTTAGGATTATAACGTACATTATTTTCAGCTAACCCAGAACAGTTTTTTTATTAGTTGTTCAAAACATTACAAAGCTCTTGACATATCGTATTTCATACTTTAGATTCAAGTGGGTTATGAACTCCCATTTTTACCCCGTATACAGATTGCAGAAACACATCAGTTACACATCCACGTTTTTACATACTGCCATACTAGTGTCTGTTGTATTCTGCTGCCCTTCCTATCCTCTACTATTCCCCTCCCCCCTCCCATCTTCTCTCCCTACCCCATCTACTGTAATTCATTTCTCTCTCTTGTTTTTTTTTTCCCTTCCCCTCACTTCCTTTTATATGTAATTCTGTATAACAATGAGGGTCTCCTTCCATTTCCATGCAATTTCCCTTCTCTCTTGATGAAATTCCTCGCTGCCTACCCCTTGGCTTTTTCCCCTCCTCTCCCCTTCCCTTCCCCTCTCCTCTCCTCTCCTTTCCTTCTTTCTATCTTTCTCCTCATTTTGGACTAGCTTTCTCAAATCAGAAAAAAACATTATACCTTTGACTTTCAGGGTCTAGCTTTTTTTCCCCCTACTTTCAGGACAGACAAGTTTTGATTCTCAATTTCAAACTAAAAATCTGAACCTGTCCCCAAGCCCCACCCCTTTTTTAAATGGCTTCATTAGTTTTCATTTAATTTTCATTTTGTTCTAATTAGTTATATATGACAGTAGAATACATTTTGACACATTTTACACAAATGGAGAACAACTTCTCCTTCCTCTGGCTGAACATGGTGCAAAGTTATACTTGTAGTGTAATCATACATGTATATCACAAAATAAATCCATGCCTTCATCCATTTGACATTTTTCAACTATTGATTTTAGATTCCTTTAAATGAAAGTGTCCCAAAGTAATATTTTGGTGTTTGCCAATGATGTTTTATGAATTTGTTGTTAAAAATGGTCAATTATTCCAAGAAATTTGGGTATAAGTAAATGAAATCTTGTTATGATGTTATTTTAGTACCAGGAATAATAATTGAGCAATTAATTATCTCCTTAATATTTACAATTTATAAATGAGTCATGCATTATATGACATTCCAGTCTTCAGTTAATACATGTATGACATGCCAAATTTAACCTATTATACTTCAAGCCATGCAAAATTATGCACATGCAATTATTTATAAAAAGCAACTCCGTTACTGGTTTATGTATATTCTATAGTATATTTTCTACAATTCATTTAGAATGTTATCCTTCCACTTACAAAAATGTTAACTTTAAAATAGCCCTAAGTCCTTCAGGAGGTATTCCTGAAGAAATTTGTCTCCTGGGAGATGACAGATCCATGTGTCATTGCCCTGAAGACCTATTGGACAGAACATGGAGATAAGACACAGAAACTGGTGATATTTTCCTGGTTGTAGGCCCAGGTTTATGTGTGTGCTTGTGTTTTAGTTTCTAACAACAACAACAACAACAATAACAACAAAATTAAAAGGTAAAAAGAGATTCAAGTAACAAAAACCTTACAGAATCAGGATATAAGAAAAACATAGTTTTGTACAGTTGTATGATGTATTGGTATTTTAGACCAAGTGTTACTGTTAAAGAGTAAAAGTTAAAAAAGTTACAAACTCTATCAAGTAAGAACAAGGGGCAAGGTATAGTTCAATAGTATAGCACTTGCCTATTTTATACATATGAATCATTTTTTATCCTTTATACTGCATTTTTTTGTAGCTTTTCTGCATTTGGGCACACAAATACTTACTATTTTGTTACTGTTGCCTCAACTATTCAGTATAGTAATATGTTCTTCATGTTTGTAAGGAGTAATAGGATATACCATACAGCCTGGGTGTATAGTAACCAATGCCATCTAAGTTTATGTAAATATGTTTTATGATGCATGCACAATACTAAAATTGCTTAATGATGCATTCTCAGAATGTGTTCCCATCATTGAGTAACACACGACTCTGTGTGTTTTTGTATAAATTCATATCTGTATCTGTATTGCTGTTTAAAAATGCTCAACAGCCATTCTATTCATCCTTTGGACACATCTGCAAGCTGGAATTGGTAGGTATTACAAAAAATGAATGCCTTTTCAGTACAGTGGTGTAAGTACAAAAGGAATTCATAAGACATTTTTATGTATTCTATTCATTTCATTAAAGTATTTGTCACATCATTTGTTACATCATTAACTCTCTCCCAATTCTCAATTTACTAATATGCATTTACTGTGAGCTTGAGTTGGTATTCACCATCGGATTCATGCCAATAAGCTAATGGGCAATTTATCTTTTATATGTAAAACTGGGCTAAGAACTGGTGTATTGGGAAGATATATTTTTGAAGGGATCTTTTCTGCACTGGTATGCTAATAATTCGTTGTAGTTCATGCATTGTTGCTATTATTTTATCATTCCTTGAGGATTGTAAAACTCATCAAACCATAGTTTCTAGTCTTTAGTAAAGTCATCAAAAGCATAAACACAATGTAGCTTTCATTTCTCCTAACAAGTTTCCAACTAAGAAATTATAATGGTGATATTCTGGTTTTTGGTGTTATTTCCTGTAATCTCCTTTCCCCTTATTTTTCACATTTACTCATTAATATTAATATGTACTAATTTGTTTCTTTGATTGCTAATACTTAGTTCTCTTGTTTCTTTTCCCAGGTTAACTGCCAGCTAAATATTGATTGCCTAAATGGGATACCTATACTTAATGGTATATGGGATAATTTGAGAAATATCAGATAATTTTATTTTAAAGTTAGTTCCTTATAAATAACCTAAATTGTATTAGAAAAATAGTATAAATGCATTTTGAATATATTAATTAAGGACAAATTTATTTTAGTAAAAACTTAGTTAATTTATTTGGTATTATAATTTGTATCAGGAAGAAAAGCTAAAAATTGTGGGATCTTGGCCCTCCGATTATCACTACTTCTTGGCTTTCTATTACTATGCCATGGCTATTTGAATAATGCTTCTTATATAGTTTAAAATATTCACAATTGTGTGATGAAAGGAATGCATATCAGTGTGTGTGTGTGTGTGTGTGTGTGTGTGTGTGTAATTCTGAGTCCACTCTACAGACAATGGTGTTTGGGGGCAGATTTTTTTTTTTTCCTCTAGGCTAGGAAAGCTAGTGTTCAAATGAATACATTTCAAAGATGATTACTATATGTAATCCAGTTACCTTTAAGTCTAATTACCAAATGCTTTTTTAATTCACACAATGTTAAGTAAAAAAAAATGGAATTGATTAGTGAAATGGCTAAATATTTTAGAGCCATCCTTTGATTATTTGTGACCCCAGTGGAGTGAGCCTTTGGCCATAGGGTTGATACTTAAATACTTCTCCCTTTGTTCAGGAAGTTCTTATTCCTGTGATTCTGAGTCCGGTGGCTGGAATTTGGTCAGCATTGCCTCATGTGAAACTTTCCAGCAAGTTATTCTGAGACTGCCAAAGAAAAAACAGCAACAGAATTGACATAACATATATCCGCATAATAGCATAGATGGCCTGCAGCTTGTTTTAGTCATACTCTGACAGTGAAGTAGTCGGGGAAGAAGGCAATTCACATGTATTTCCATTTCTAGCTATGGATACCTACTAATTCAAAGATAATGATTTCTGTGATCAGATTTCAGTTTCATTTTCCATATCTTTAAGTTCTATTCTTGTTAATTTTGTCAGATGATTGCACATTTTCTTTTATTGCACTATGTCATTGAATGTTCATGATTTATAGTAAACACATAAAATATCACTAGAAACAAAATATTACCTTAGAAAACCAAAACATGTTTTTCAAAAGCTCTTATGTATAATTATAACGTATGCTATAATATGCCCCTTTTTATTAGATAAGCTATGAAGAACACACTGCTTACCTTTAGGACAAAGGGATCAATATTTTCTGTGAAAAGTTGAGGAAGTATTGTTTATTAACTATATTTTACAAAGCATTACATGTAGTAAATTATAAATGAAGAATTTGTTTTATCATCACTACTTTGACAGATTAATAAATGCAGACTTTTCAAGCAATTTGAATATAATACCTATCTCATTTGGGGTTTAAACTTGAAAAAAATTCCTTAGTGATTTTTCAAAATAAGACACTCAAAAACATTATACATTTATGTAAATTAAAAATTGAATTTTTATTTCTACTATTTATTTGGAAATAATTGCTAATTGTAAGGTATCTCTTCTTTCTCCCCCCAAAATCTTTTTTTTAAAGAGAGAGAGAGAGAGAGAGAGAGAGAATTTTTTTAATATTTATTTTTCAGTTTTCAGTGGATACAACATCTTTATTTTATTTTATGTGGTGCTGAGGATAGAACCCAGCTCCCTGCGCATGCCAGGCGAGCACATTACCACTTGAGCCACATCCCCAAACCCTCCCTCCAAAATATTAAAATTTATTTTCATGATCATATAGTTATTCAGTATTCTTGATTCAATATTCTTTATTCTTCAACAGAGAATCTTTTAAAATTAACTTAATTTGTTAGAAATTTTAAAGCTATGTTATTAATATAGTTGTTAGTTTAAATTGTTCTATGGTAAATATATTTGCTTTTATTTTCTGTCCAATGAGATTATTTATACATATTATTTTCTTGAACATTTATTTATTTATTTATTTATTTATTTTTAGTTTGTTAGAGAAAATGTTGGAAAATTTTCTATCACTGTAGCTGGCTGCAGCAAATAATTCACTGAAACATAGCTTTATTCTTTGCTCTTCAGTGGACGCAAATAAATGTAAAATTGGTCTTTGCCTTTAAGAAACAAAGGCAGGGAAATTTTATATTAATAATAGTAATAACAGTTGAACTCACAGAAATGGATTCTGCATAAAATCATTTATGCCCATGATCAGGGGTTACAAATAAATTGTATAAAATCACATAATATCAATGAATAAAAATTCTATAGTAATAAAAATTCATATAGTCTGTTAAAAAACCCACATATTTGCTGAATATATATGTTCCATATTATAGGTGTTTAAGATACTTCAGTGAAGAAACAGACAAAATAGTTCTGTTTGAACATTTGCCTAAAAATTACTATAATTTTCATATAGAAATATAGTGGTATTGATCATAGAAATATATAAAAATTCCAGTTATTTATATAAGGCTTTTAATGCAATATGTTCCACATGATACAACTAATTTAAGGAAAGACATTGTTGTATTGTAATTGGCTGATTCTTCAGCAGAAATTGAAGAATCATACAAATGGAAACCATTCAAATTTTGTTCTTGAGAGTAAGTGAAGAAAGCAAATTTATGAAACAAAACAAACCTCCAAAGGCAAATTTTCTAAGTCTAAATTACTCATGAGTACCCACGTTTTTGATATTTTATATTAAAGATACCATAACTGTTTTTCACATTTATATGACTACCAGTCCTCTTACAAGTATTTTAACAAGTCATTCAGATTTTATTTGCTTCTTGATTGCTGTTTTTTTTTCACTTTTTAGCAAACTTTTGTAAAATGTTTTTAGATATAGCTAACAATATAAATCATTACTAAAAATAAAACACATTATATATTACAATGTATGGACTGAGAAGGAGTTTGTGGCTTGGAATATGTTGCTGAAAGTTTTTACACTTTAAAAATGGCACTTGCTTGTAAAGAAAGGGATGAAACTGGAGAACATCATACTAATTGAAATGGCCAGACTTAGAAAGTCAGGGTCCAGTGTTTTCTCTCTCATGCAGTAGCAAAAATGGGTGGTGGGGCATATTCCATGAAAATGGAAGGAAGATCAGTGAAGTAGAGGAAGGAAATAGTTGGGGAGGGAGAAGGCACAGGAAAAGAATAGAACTGCTGAATAAAATTGACCAAATTCTGCATGTACACACATGAATATACCTCAGTGAATTCCACCCTTATTTATAGTTATAAAGCACCAGTTTTTTAAAAAAAGTAAATAAATGGAAGACCAGTAGAGCAAAGGAAGGGGAATGAGGTGGTGTGGGGGAATGTGGGGGGGGGGAGGTTGGGTAATACTAGGGACTGAAATGGAGCAAATTGTATTCCATGCATGTATGGCTATGTCAAAATGAACTCCACTATTATGCATAACTGCAATGCACTGGTAAAAACATTTTTAAAAACTTAGGTTTTTTTTTTTCTAAGAAATGTTTGATATTCCAATGTAAAGAGATGACATGGTTGCTCTTTTAAAACAAATACCTAACACAACATGGCTTCCTTCAGGTAGTTTTAAAAGAGAATGTGTTTCCTTTTTCTGCTTGTAAAACTGCTTCCTTGCAGTACTTGGTCCATTACCTCCCTTTATCTCCATCCTAAGAGTTAACAGTGTATTATGGTTACCTTAGTCTCACTTTGGTGCCTTCATCTGTCAGGTCTCTCCTCTTCCCTCTCATAAGAACGCTTATGATTATAGTAAGGGCATACCAGGATAATCTGTTCAGAGATTTATTTTAATCACCTGTTCCAAGTCCCTGTTACCACATAAAGGAAAGATTTATGGCTTCTGACCTGAATATTTTTAGGGACCATTATTCAGTATGTGCTTTGTCCATCTGGTTATTCTCTGACATTCTATACACAAAACAGTCTTTTCGTTAGCACATCAAAAAAGCCATAGTTTTCAAATTTAAAGCCATTGAATCTTCAAATTTCATTTTAATTATTATATTAAATTTCTTTTGCTTTTCCTGGATATTTATTTCTAAATTAACTACCACTACCTAACTACCTTGCTGTTATATTTAGCATTAATCAATCATGGCATCTATATGATTAGCATGTGTCTCTGACCATACTCATTCTTACTTCATGGCAGCCAGGGATGCTTTTCTAAAAATCAAATATGGCCAATGTGATTCTGCAACCTGTATAATCAGAAAAATGAGAAATTATACCCCATTTGATTCAAATGTATGATATGTCAAGATCATTGTACTGTCATGTATAACTAATAAAAAAAATTAAAATCAAATATAGCTATGCAGTTCAGCTTCTATAGAGACTCTTCTTACTTTAATCATGCATGGAACTAATTCTAAAGTCTATTTTTTTCTAACAAACTGTTCATTCTAGTCTAGTCTGAAATCTAATCCCTATTTTCTATTTTACCACTCAGCTTCATACCATTTAGTAAACCATAGGCTCCAACTACGCTAAAAATTACCACTGTTTCATACCTTGTACTGGAGAATTAATTCTAGTTTTATGTTTGAGGAGTCATTGTTTATCCTTCAAGGATGCAGAGATATTTTCATGATAATTTTAGTTTTTCTGCAATAAAGAAGAAATGGTGGTACCCTTGGTTCATATTTCTTTTCTGGTTAAGTCATGTGGCCTTAACTTAAAAATTACCACTCTATCTCCTCAACATAATTTGTATATCTGGGAAGTCCTGCTTTGAGCTCATCTTTAGACTCTCAGAGTGTAGACCTTGCAGGAAGAAGGCACATCACAAATGTGATTATGGCAATTAAATGAATGAGGCCACCAGAAGGAAGTGGGGCCATTTAATGCCTCACTTTGAAATAATACAGCTCAGGAGCTTTCCCTCCCTGAGATTTCTACCATATTCTACATCAGGTTACTCTTCAAAGTAATCGTTGAACATGAAATTAACTTCTATTTATGATTTTTTTAAACAAATACAAATTTTACTCTTTATTCCTTACAGAGACAATAAAATACATATAGATATATAAATGTATATATATCTATATGTGAAACATACACTTGACCCAAAGTTTACTTTAATAGAATTTTTTAAATTACTAAATGAAACATTTGTATATAAATTTCATGCTGCCTTTCCAAGTATCCTGGGCCTTGAAAATTTAAATTTCATACTATAATATAAATAAAGAAACTAAAGGATGAAAAATTATTATTTCAAAATACTTATACTAATAAAATTGATTATACTTTTAACATTTATTTACCTTGGTAGTATCATTAGCCTATTAAAGAAAAAAAAAACATGTTTGCAAATTTCTGATTTTAAAATCTTTGAGTCCTCATTCAAAGATGTCTTTCTCAAATAAATCTCTCTTTTTGAATTAGTATTATCACAACGAGAGAGGGTCTGATTATTCTTCATAGAATCTCAAAGCAGTATTAATTTTCCAGAAAATAAAATAAAAATCACATTACCAAAGCTACTTAATTTGGTTTCCCAATTCTTCTGGCCAAATGTTGAGTTGTTTAGTCAGGGTTTTGTCTCTATTGTTACAGTGCAGCTGTGGTGTGCTGTTCAGATCCCACTACCACTCCTCTCAGTCTATCTAAGTCCCAACTGTGGGGAGAGTAGGCAGCCAAATAAATCATAGCTGAGTCCTTTCCTAGTATTTGTCTTTACCTGAAGGGAGCTTCCTTACGCAGTTTATGCTATATCTCCAACCTCTGGCCCACATCCAATTATTGCTTTATGAAGAGATACAAAGACCAAGCCCTTTTGGCCTCCATTCAAGGCATGTCGGATGAGGTACCCCAGCCCAAACACCATCTGTGGAATCGCCTAAAGTCTCTTAACAACCATGCTGCAGTTTAAATCATCTCTCTGCACATTTCTATTCCCTTTACTCCCTCACAGACACGGTTCTGAGAGTATTTCACAATAAACTCCGCTTGAAAAAAAAATCTCATACTTTATAAAGTTTTTTTGGGAATTATCATAAAAAAATTATCACCAGTAGTATCCTCAGAAGTAGACAGTAAAATGATGTTTGGAATCTGCTTGTCTGCTAGTCATCTGTGTAAGAAAACTCTCCCTGTAGTTGTAGGTAGAATAAGCATGGTCCAGAAAATGGGGCAGTGGTTTAACTATTAAAACATAACAACACCTAGGAATGTTACACCATTTCATACTGAAGATGGAGAGTAGACTGGAAAATGTAATATGGGAGGTATTAAAACAACTAAAGATATATTTCCATAGCTGGAATTTTAAAAACTGAGGAGCAGGCCAAGGATTTGCCTATAAGCAGAACTGAAATATTTTAGAACCCTCTAGTGGTTAACCTCCCCTATTGTTTGAAGACGACACAGAACTTCTGACTTGAAAGATAGTATGCAACTTCCCTGCTCTAGAATTTAACACCACCTAAGTAGGGGCTTCACGATTATGACAAGACTTCAAGCTCAAGTCTTCCTTCACACAGAGGTCACTGAACTGTCTTGTATTTAAAGAGGCAGTAAAAGGTTTAAACAACTCTTCCAAAGATCTCATAGAATCTTGAATTGGCACTGCTCAGTTGGTGGCCCTTTCTGTTATCTTTAACCTCCGAGTTTTCTAGTAGGTAAGATATCTATACATTGTGCAATAATTATGTCATGTATAATTTATCTTTAGCTTTAGTAAAGCTAGACCATTGTATAAGAATGCAGTACCTGAGAGAACAGGACCAGCGGCCCGCCAGCGTGGTAGACACATCGCCCCGGTTGGGGGAGGGGCAGAGATGCCGCCCGCATCTGCAAGGTAGGCGGACCTGCGACCCACTGGCAGAACAGGCCCAGCGGCCCGCGGAGGGGCAGAGCCGCTGCCCTGCAAGGTAGGCGGACCTGCTACCTACCGGCAGACCAGGCCCAGCGGCCTGCCAGCATGGTAGGCACATTGCCCCAATTGGAGGAGGGGCAGAGCCACCGCCCGCGCCTGCGAGGGAGACTTTGCAACTATACAAGAGCAATATAAATATATAGGGGGAAAATTCAATAACACAACAGTTTCACCAAGCAGAAAGAAATGCGAGCAGTATGAAAAGACAAGGAAAGAAAGGACCACAAGCAATGCACGTCAACTCAACGTTAGAAGAGGTAATATCTGCAGCAGATGGAATGTCAGATAAAGAATTCAGGATATACATGCTTCAGATGATCTGGAGTATCAAGGAAGACATTAGACAGCAAAATCAGACAATGAAAGATCACTTCAACAATGAATTACATAAACAAATCCAAGAAGCAAAAGATCAACTATACAGGGAGATAGAGGTTATAAAAAACAAACAGAAATCCTAGAAATGCAGGAAGCAATAAACCAACTTAAAAACTCAATTGAAAAAAAAAAAACTCAATTGAGAATACTACCAGCAGAGTAGAACACTTAGAAGATAGAACATCAGACAATGAAGACAAAGTATTTCAACTTGAAAAGAACATAGACAGCTCAGCAAGACTGTTAAGAAACCATGAGCAGAACATCCAAGAAATATGGGATAACATAAAGAGACCAAACTTAAGAGTCATTGGGATACAGGAAGGTATAGAGGTCCAAACCAAAGGATTGAGCAATCTGTTCAATGAAATAATATGAGAAAACTTCCCAGACTTGAAGAATGAGACAGAATCCCAAATCCTAGAAGCCTACAGGACGCCAAATGTGCAAAATCATAAGAGATCCACACCTAGACACATTATAATGAAGATGCCCAACATACAGAATAAGGAGAGAATTTTAAAAGCTACAAGAGAAAGGAAGCAGATTACATTTAGGGGAAAACCAATCAGGATAACAGCTGATCTTTCAACACAGACTCTGAAAGCTGGAGGATCCTGGAATAACATATTTCAAACGCTGAAAGAAAATGGGTTCCAACCAAGAATTGTGTATCAAGCGAAATTAATCTTCAGGATGGAAGATGAAATTAAAACCTTCCATGATAAACAAAAGTTAAAAGAATTTGTAGCTAGAAAACCATCTCTTCAAAACATCCTCGGCAAAACATTACAGGAAGAGGAAATGGAAAATAACAATGAAAACCAACAGAGGGAGGTAGTACAATAAAGGGGGGAAAATAATCAAAGAGGAAAAACAAACCATGTTAAGTAACATAAATAAACAAATATGGCTGGAAGAACAATCCATATCTCAATAATAACCCTAAATGTTAATGGCTTAAACTCACCAATTAAGAGACATAGGCTAGTAGAATGGATCACAAAAAAAGACTCAACAATATGCTGCCTACAGGAGACACATTTCATAGGAAAAGACATACATAGACTGAAGGTAAAAGGTTGGGAAAAATCATATCACTCATATGGACATCGGAAACAAGCAGGAGTGTCCATACTCATATCAAATAAAATAGATTTCAAGCCAAAGTTAATCAAAAGGGATAAAGAGGGACACTACATACTGCTCAAGGGAAACATTCACCAACAAGACATAACAATCATAAATAAATATGCCCCAAACAATGGTGCAACTATGTGCATCAAACAAACTCTTCTCAAGTTCAAGAGTCTAATAGATCACCATACAATAATTACGGGAAACTTCAACACACCTCTCTCACCACTGGACAGATCTTCCAAATAAAAGTTGAATAAAGAAACTATAGAACTCAATAACACAATTAATAACCTAGACTTAATTGACATATATAGAATATACCACACAAAATCAAGCAGTTACACTTTTTTCTCAGCAGCACATGGATCCTTCTCAAAAATAGATCATATATTATGTCACAGGGCAACTCTTAGACAGTATAAAGGAGTAGAGATAATACCCTGCATCTTATCTGATCATAATGGAATGAAACTGAAAATCAATGATAAAAGAAGGAAGGAAAAAGCATGCATCACTTGGAGAATGAACAATAGGTTACTGAATGATCAATGGGTTATAGAAGACATCAAGGAGGAAATTTAAAAATTCTTAGAGATTAATGAAAACACAGACACAACATATCGGAATCGATGGGACACATTGAAAGCAGTTCTAAGAGGAAAATTCATTGCTTGGAGCTCATTCCTTAAAAAAAGAAAAAACCAACAAATAAATGATCTCATACTTCATCTCAAAATCCTAGAAAAAGAAGAGCAAAACAACAGCAAAAGAAGTAGAAGACAAGAAATAATTAAAATCAGAGCTGAAATTAATGAAATCGAAACAAAAGAAACAATTGAAAAAATTGACAAAACTAAAAGTTGGTTCTTTGAAAAAATAAACAAAATCGACAGACCCTTAGCCATGCTAACGAAGAGGAGAACATAGAGAACTCAAATTACTAGCATACGGGATGAAAAAGGCAATATCACAACAGACACTTCAGAAATACAGAAGATAATCAGAAATTATTTTGAATCCTTATACTCCAATAAAATAGAAGATAGTGAAGGCATCAATAAATTTCTTAAGTCATATGATCTGCCCAGATTGAGTCAGGAGGATATACACAACCTAAACAGACCAATATCAATTGAGGAAATAGAAGAAACCATCAAAAGACTACAAACTAAGAAAAGCCGAGGACCGGATGCGTATACAGCAGAGTTTTACAAAATCTTTAAAGAGGAACTAATATCAATACTTTTCAAGCTATTTCAGGAAATAGAAAAAGATGGAGAACTTCCAAATTCATTCTACAAGGCCAACATCACCCTGATTCCTAAACCAGACAAAGACACTTCAAAGAAAGAAAACTACAGACCAATATCTCTAATGAACCTAGATGCAAAAATCCTCAATAAAATTCTGGCGAATCGGATACAAAAACATATCAAAAAAATTGTGCACCATGATCAAGTAGGATTCATCCCTGGGATGCAAGGATGGTTCAATATACGGAAATCAATAAATGTTATTCACCACATCAATAGACTTAAAGATAAGAACCATATGATCTTCTCAATAGATGCAGAAAAAGCATTCGACAAAGTACAGCATCCCTTCATGTTCAAAACTCTAGAAAAACTAGGGATAACAGGAACACACTTCAATACTGTAAAAGTAATCTATGGTAAGCCTCAGGCTAGCATCATTCTGAATGGAGAAAAATTGAAGGCATTCCCTCTAAAATCTGGAACAAGACAGGGATGCCCTCTCTCACCACTTCTGTTCAACATAGTTCTCGAAACACTGGCCAGAGCAATTAGACAGACGAAAGAAATTAAAGGCATAAAAATAGGAAAAGAAGAACTTAAATTATCACTATTTGCAGATGACATGATTCTATACCTAGCAGACCCAAAAGGCTCTACAAAGAAACTGTTAGAGCTAATAAATGAATTCAGCAAAGTGGCAGGATATAAAATCAACACGCATAAATCAAAGGCATTCCTGTATATCAGCGATAAATCCTCTGAAATGGAAATGAGGACAACCACTCCATTCACAATATCCTCAAAAAAATAAAATACTTGGGAATCAACCTAATAAAAGAGGTAAAAGACTTATACAATGAAAACTACAGAACTCTAAAGAGAGAAATAGAAGAAGATCTTAGAAGATGGAAAAATATACCCTGTTCATGAATAGGGAGAACTAACATCATCAAAATGGCGATATTACCAAAAGTTCTCTGTAGGTTTAGTGCAATGCCAATCAAAATCCCAACGGCATTTCTTGTAGAAATAGATAAAGCAATCATGAAATTCATATGGAAAAATAAAAGACCCAGAATAGCAAAAACAACTCTAAGTAGGAAGTGTGAATCAGGCGGTATAGCAATACCAGACCTTAAACTATACTACAGAGCAATAGTAACAAAAACAGCATGGTACTGGTACCAAAACAGGCAGGTGGACCAATGGTACAGAATAGAGGACACAGAAACCAATCCACAAAACTACAACTATCTTATATTTGATAAAGGGGCTAAAAGCATGCAATGGAGGAAGGATAGCATCTTCAACAAATGGTGCTGGGAAAACTGGAAATCCATATGCAACAAAATGAAACTGAATCCCTTTCTCTTGCCATGCACAAAAGTTAACTCAAAATGGATCGAGGAGCTTGATTTCAAATCAGACACGGCGTCTGATAGAAGAAAAAGTTGGCTATGATCTACATACTGTGGGGTTGGGCTCCAAATTCCTCAATAGGACACCCATAGCACAAAAGTTAATAACTAGAATCAACAAATGGGACTTACTCAAACTAAAAAGTTTTTTCTCAGCAAAAGAAACAATAAGAGAGGTAAATAGGGAGCCTACATCCTGGGAACGAATCTTTACTCCTCACACTTCAGATAGAGCCCTAATATCCAGAGTATACAAAGAACTCAAAAAATTAAACAATAAGAAAACAAATAACCCAACCAACAAATGGGCCAAGGACCTGAACAGACACTTCTCAGAGGAGGACATACAGTCAATCAACAAGTACATGAAAAAATGCTCACCATCTCTAGCAGTCAGTGAAATGCAAATCAAAACCACCCTAAGATACCATCTCACTCCAGTAAGATTGGCATTATGAAGTCAAACAACAACAAGTGCTGGCGAGGATGTGGGGAAAAGGGTACACTTGTACATTGCTGGTGGGACTGCAAATTGGTGCAGCCAATTTGGAAAGCAGTATGGAGATTTTTTGGAAAGCTGGGAATGGACCGACCATTTGACCCAGCTATTCCCCTTCTTGGTCTATTCCCTAAAGACCTAAAAAGAGCATGCTACAGGGATACTGCTACATCAATGTTCATAGCAGCACAATTCACAATAGCAAGACTGTGGAACCAACCTAGATGCCCTTCAATAGACGAATGGATAAAAAAATGTGGCATTTATACACAATAGAGTATTACTCTGCATTAAAAAACGACAAAATCATTGAATTTGCAGGGAAATGGATGGCATTAGAGTAGATCATGCTAAGTGAAGCTAGCCAATCCCTAAAAAACAAATGCCAAATGTTTTCTTTGATATAAGGAGAGTAACTAAGAACAGAGTTGGGAGGAAGAACATGAGAAGAAGATTAACATTAAACAGGGATGAGAGGTGGGAGGGAAAAGGAAAGAGAAGGGAAATTGCATGGAAATGGAAGGAGACCCTCAGGGTTATACAAAATTACATACAAGAGGAAGTGAGGGGAAAGGGGAAAAAAAAACAAGGGGGAGAAATGAATGACAGTAGATGGGGTAGAGAGAGAAAATGGGAGGGGAGGGGAGGGGATGGGGGATAGTAGAGGATAGGAAAGGCAGCAGAATACAACAGACACTAGTATAGCAATATGTAAAACAGTGGATGTGTAACCGATGTGATGCTGCAATCTGTGTACGGGGTAAAAATGGGAGTTCATATAACCCACTTGAATCAAAGTGTGAAATATGATATATCAAGAACTATGTAATGTTTTGAACAACCAACAATAAAAATAAAATAAATAAACAGCAAAAAAAAAAGAATGCAGTACCTGATAACTACAAATATTACAAGACACATTACAGGTGTTTCTGTATGTAATTCCATTAAAATTAGAAGCCTACTTCCCCAATTCCCCTGATTTATATGTACTAGAATGAAATGAATGAGGGATTGAGAAGAAACACTAGTAGAAAAAAATCTGTCGGCTTTTCAGTTTTTAAATATCTTTCACTATATCTAGTACCATTTAAAAAATATGATAATTTATAATAAATATATATCAGAATTCTCTCTTATTTTACTATTATTTTATACTTTTTGTATGCATATTTACATGTATAGTCATGCATACTGTTAGCTTCATAAAAGGCAAAATATATTAAGTACAAAGTTAATTTTCTTTGACAACTATGAGAAACTTAGCCTTTCAAAAAAACAAATCTATTGAAAAGACATCTTGTTCATTCACTTCACAGATAAATATTGACAGGCAATAAATGCTGGGTATACAATGATCAATAAGTTGGGCCAGATCACTACCTGAGGTCACTTTATCCTAAGGCTTACAGGCTGTTAGAAAGAGAAAAGTGATAATACACACACATTGTATGCATAAAATTATCACAGTCTATGTTAAGAAGAAAAAGAGCAGCTGGCATTCAGAATGCTATCACATGTATCTAACAAGAAGGAACAATTTTGCTTGTGGGTCACATGGTACATTTTATCACTTTCTGTTAATGACAGATTATTTCTCTGTTTCTATAAGAGGCCTGAGGGAAGGGATTGTGTATTGCTCATCATCCTTTGTTCAATGCCAAGCACAACATTTTGAACCTTTTTTTTTTTATGAGTTCATAATCTCTAGAACTAAACTGAGAGCACATAACATCAGTGTTTTCCTGACATTTATTGACTAAAAACAGTAGTAAGTTGTGTTCCAGGTCTCAAAGCTTCAAGCTGCATATTGTGTCATAACAGCAGAAAACATGATGAACAATTATAATTTTGAAATATTATCTGGCTTTTTCATAAAGACATACAGCCATTATTTTTCATCTTCAATATGAGATTTTGTCTCATATGCAAGTCAAAATCATGA